>NC_041228.1:27052741-27156564 GCF_002837175.3 Physeter macrocephalus | reverse complement strand
CAGAAAAAGCTTTAGACAAAATTCAACACCCATTTATGATAAAAACTCTCCAGAAAGTAGGCATAGAGGGAAATTACCTCAACATAATAAAGGCCATATATGACAAACCCACAGCCAACATCGTCCTCAATGGTGAAAAACTGAAATCATTTCCACTAAGATCGGGAACAAGACAAGGTTGTCCACTAAACCATTATGATTCAACATAGTTTTGGAAGTTTTAGCCACAGCAATCAGAGAAGAAAAAGAAATAAAAGGAATCCAAATCAGAAAAGAAGGAGTAAAACTGTCACTGTTTGCAGATGACATGATACTATACATAGAGAATCCTAAAGATGTTACCAGAGAACTACTAGAGCTAATCCATGAATTTGGTAAAGTAGCAGGATACAAAATTAATGCACAGAAGTCTCTTGCATTCCTGTATACTAATGATGAAAAATCTGAAACAGAAATTAAGGAAACACTCCCATTTACCATAGCAACAAAAATAATAAAATACATAGGAATAAACCTACCTAAGAAGACAAAAGACCTGTATGCCAAAAACTCTAAGCCACTGATGAAAGAAATTAAAGATGATACATACAGATGGAAAGATATACCATGTTCTTGGATTGGAAGAATCAACATTGTGAAAATGACTCTACTACCCAAAGCAATCTATAGATTCAATGCAATCCCTATCAAACTACCAGTGGCATTTTTCACAGAACTAGAACAAGAAATTTCACAGTTTGTAGGGAAACATGAAAGACCCCGAATAGCCAAGCAATCTTGAGAAAGAAAAACGGAACTGGAGGAATCCCCTAAATGTAAGGCCAGACACTATAAAACTCTTAAAGGAAAACATAGGCAGAACACTCTATGACATAATCACAGAAAGATCCTTTGTGACTCACCTCCTAGAGTAATGGAAATAAAAACAAAAATAAACAAAGTTGACCTAATGAAACTTAAAAGCTTTTGCACAGCAAAGGAAACCATAAACAAGAAGAAAAGGCAGCCCTCAGAATGGGAGAAAATATTTGCAAACAAAGCAACTGACAAGGGATGAATTTCCAAAATATACAGGCTGCTCATGCAGCTCAATAGCAAAAATACAAACAACCCAGTCCAAAAATGGGCAGAAGATCTAAATACACATTTCTCCAAAGATATACAGATTGCCAACAAACACATGAAATAATGCTCAGCATCACTAATCATGAGGTATCACCTCACACCGATCAGAATGGCCATCATCAAAAAATCTACAAACAATAAATGCCTGAGAGGGTGTGGAGAAAAGGGAACCCTCTTACACTGTTGGTGGGAATGTAGATTGATACCACCACTATGGAGAACATTATGGAGGTTCCTTAAAAAACTAGAAATAGAATTACCATACAACCTAGCAATCTCACTACTGGTCATATACCCTGAAAAAACCATAATTCAAAAAGAGTCCACAATGTTCATTGCAGCTCTATTTCCAATAACCAGAACATGGAAACAACCTAAGTGTCCATCAACAGATGAATGGATAAAGAAGATGTGGCACATATATACAATGGAATATTACTCAGGCATAAAAAGTAATGAAATTGAGTTATTTGTAATGAGGTGGATGGACCTAGAGACTGTCATACAGAGTGAAGTAAGCAGAAAGAGAAAAACAAATACCATATGCTAACACATATATATGGAATCTAAAAAAAAAAAGTGGTCTGAAGAACCTAGGGGCAGGATAAGAATAAGGATGCAGATGCAGAGAATGGACTTGAGGACACAGGGAGGGGGAAGGGTAAGCTGGGATGAAGTGAGAAAGTGGCATGGACATATATACACTACTAAATGTAAAATAGCTAGTGGGAAGCAGCAGCATAGCACAGGGAGATCAGCTCGGTGCTCTGTGTCCACCTAGAGGGGTGGGATAGGGAGGGTCGGAGGGAGATGCAAGAGGGAGGGGATATGGGTATATATTTTTATGTATAGCTGATTCACTTTGTTATACAGCAGAAAACAATTGTAAAACAATTATACTCCAGTAAAGAAGTTAAATTTTTTAAAAAGCATAAACAATATATATATTTTTTTCATTTTGTTTTATTCACCCTCAGCCAGAATATGTAAGTCTGGGAAATAAAACATAGGAGTAGAGCGATATCTGTCACTATTACAATTAACAACTCACATACATTTTTGTATTGTGTTTTTTCTTGCTTTGTTTTTTGCTTTTATTTGTTTGTTTGTTGTCTATGCCTGTGATGCTGGGCTATGCTGGATTACAGTTTGTTCTTAGAACCAGTGGAGGAATGCCTCCACCAGAAGCCATAAAAATGGTTCCACTAAGTTGATAGTTGAGCCCATCACTTGACCTTTTCAGACTTCTCATTCCACTGGATAAACAGGGATGCACAGAGCTTCTTCGTAGCCTGGGGCACAAAATTTAATGGAAAATTAGATGTAGCTATATAGTGAGATCATGTCTGAAGCCTGGAGGAATCCTCTGAATCACCTTTTAATATTGTAATGTACAGTGGTAAAATATAATACATGAGCCCAGAAAGCTAATATAGGTGGGACCAGCAAAGTAAAACCCTCGGAAATGAAGGTTTGGGCTACCCCATTAGATAAACATACCAGAGCACATTAGGTGCATTATGAGGGCAAAGAAAAAAATGCACAATGGAGGAATAAGTTGTAAAGACCAGCTATCAAATTGTGGCCAGTTACAGAAACAAGGACTATAATAGATACCAGATTTTTTATTTGTTCTAGTTTATATTAATTTTAATCTTTCTCCATTAACTTTTCTCTATAATTATATATAGGATAGGTTGGAAGTGCTTAGATTTATAATTTATTCCATTGACTACAATCTATCAAGATGAGATTTTAATTGAACTAAAGAAGAAATGAACATCACCCAAAGATGGATGCAGTGACTGATAAAACTTTGGAGCTCCACTTCTGGGTAAATGATGTGTATTTTTTCACGGATACAAAAGATGACTATCTTATGACAGGTAAAAACATATTATTATTGTTATTTCAAAGTCAAGTATGATAAGCAGATATGTATGTGCATATGAATAGCCAAACAGTAAACCGTGCAGACGCTGTAAGTTAGTTCAATGGAGATTCATTCAAAACCCTTTTTCTAACTCATCTTCTTATACTATAGAACGTGGAAATCTAAAACACTAGTTTCTCTATTCCCTTGCTGTAAAGCTTTATATATGACAAAGAGTTCTCCAAAGGTATATACCCATGTGAGATTTGGAGGCAGACATGAGAAGCATGAAGTTGTAGCTGTGTACATACAACGAAAAATATACCTGTCGTTTTGCTGCCTCCAGTAAGGTTTTCCCCAGTCCCTGCTCTTAGTCTGGGTTAAGTGCTATGAGCTGTGTTTTGGGCAGTTATAATTTAACCCCACCTAAGCACCTACCCTCTACTGTACTCTTAATATGAAAAATAATAGTGGTACTAAAGACATATTAAGCTTGATGTCTGTAGATACTCAACCAAGTACTTCATTTGCATTATGCCATTTGGTCCTACAAACAGGTCTGGTTTATATTTTGGTGTTTAACATCAGTTTCCATGCTATCCTTAGACCTCTGAGGGTAAGGACTGCAACTGCTATCACAATTGACAGCTTCTAGTGATTAGAGAATATTTGGAACCTCATAGGCTGTCAGTGAACATTTATTGAATGAATGAATAACTGTGTTAATATTTTCTTGCCTCTAGGACAAGGCAAACTCAAGGTGGGAATGATACTCTCAATATTATTATGCACAATTTTATTGGAGTTGGGAAGAACTGAATGCAACATGTTATACATAAGCTCCAATATGGCTAAGACAGATATAAATATTTTATATTTCTTTTAAATAATAAATAAAATAGTATAAAAAATTCTGCCACAAAATATATTTAAGGGCTTCCCTGGTGGTGCAGTGGTTGAGAGTCCGCCTGCCAATGCAGGGGACATGGGTTCGTGCCCCGGTCCGGGAAGATCCTACATGCCACAGAGCGGCTAGGCCCGTGAGCCATGGCCGCTGAGCCTGCGCGTCCAGAGCCTGTGCTCCGCAACGGGAGAGGCCACAACAGTGAGAGGCCAGCGTACCTCAAAAAAAACAAAAACAAAAAACAAAAAAAAAAAAAACATTTAAATAGGGAAAATAGGGAAGCAACAATAAAACCAACTCTTGGAAGGGTAAAATATATTGATTATGATAAGGAAAAATGACCATTTTAGAGCCAAATTCATGTATTAAAATATTAAAAAACCCAATTTGAATTTTACCTGGTCTGTTAACCAATTTTGGGTAGTATGTCAGAATTTATCTTTCACATTAGGTAATGTAGGTTTCTTGACGATCTTATATAGCAGTTGTATTGTCAATTTTATAGATTTTTCATATTCTTTTAATGTTTTAATGACATTTTGTCATTAATTTAATAAAAGAAATTTCAGATTTTCTAGATTCTAATAGCTAAGAAAAAAGTAAATATATGACATCTAAAGTAACCAGTATAAGTGGTGACTACTAAAAATAAAGTAGTTTTACATCTAAATAATATAATCCTTTATATTCAAATAAATGTGTATATTTTATTATGAGGCTCCATAACAATTATATATATATTTCCCTGTCAAACACATATATATATAATTTAGAGAAAGATAATATAATTATATAATTACATATGTATAATTGGTATAAAACCTCATATATTCATATGTATATATATTATTTCTTAAAAAATGTATTTACCATATACAAAACACCAGTGATAAGTTTCTGTATTTATTTTATTCTGATAATAAATATGAAGGTTCTGAATAGGAGGAAGACCAATTTTTTACTTACATGTCAAACTTAGTTTTTGTGCCCCATGATAATCATTTAATCATCCTTTAACTCGGTTGCCAGTATTTTTTTTTTTCCAGAAAACACTGATCGTGCAGAAACATGAAAATATTCATGGAGTATTATTTCCCAACAATTAGGATGTTGATGGAAGAAATAATGGCAAGCAAAAAATTAAAAATTCTCAGTCCCTGAATTCGTGTATATTTCCGTTAGGGTAGAAGACAGGTTTTAATCAAATAAACAAAGCTGATAAAATTCCAACTGTGAGCAGTCCTATGAATGAAAGATATATGGTGCAATAAAAACTATATAATCACAACATGTATTCTGCTCAGAAAGAACAAGAAAGATGTTCCTGAGGTAATGAGAGTTGACATGAGATGCTAAAAGTCAGGAGAAAGTACCTGATTCAATTTGCTTTTGGATCAGGTCAGTCTGGCTACTGTGCAAAGAAAAGATTAGAAGGGACAAGAAAAAATGTGTATAAACTAATTGGGAGGGTGGCTTGTAGGGGATGGGAGCTATTGTAACTTTCCTGTCATTATATGGAAGAAAGCTTCAACTAAGGCATTATTGTCAGAGAAATTGAATAGTGGCAAATGTCCATTTGGTTCTTTTTTTATATCTTTTTATTGCTATTCTCTATTTGTAGACACATAAAATGACTGACAGTGGACTTTACATATGGTTTATTAGTCTGATGACTGGGTTTCCGTTTTAGATAAATAACGAACTGGTCAGCTGGGAATATTAGCTTCTATGAAATTTTGAAAGATTTTAAAATATATCTATGTAAAACCTACAAATGATTAAGAAAGTTTTCTTTAAATGTGTACATAAAAGGTTAATAAGTTTGGGGTTACATATATTGAGTCAGTACAGTGAAATTGTCATGAGCCAAACTGCTTAGGTTCAATCCGAGTTCTGACAGTAAGTAGTATAAGCTTCAGTATCAGGAAGTTATTTAACCTTCTTGTGCTCCAATTCCTTATTGGTAAACTAGGGAGAATAATATTTTCTATTGCTTAGGATAGTTGTGAGGATTAAAGGAATTAATCTCTAAAATGTCTTAAAACACAGCCTGGTATGGCCCAAGCAATTACTAGTTACTCTTTTTTTTTTTTTTTTTTTTGCGGTACGCGGGCTTCTCACTGCTGTGGCCTCTCCCGTTGCGGAGCACAGGCTCCGGACGCGCAGGCTCAGCAGCCATGGCTCACGGGCCTAGCCGCTCCGCGGCATGTGGGATCGGGATCTTCCCGCACCGGGGCACGAACCCACGTCCCCTGCATCGGCAGGAGGACTCTCAATCACTGCGCCACCAGGGAAGGCCAATTACTAGTTACTCTTATCCAATAGTTATTTTTGGTTAGAAGTTAATTTATTTTAACATAACTCAGGTTTGCTTGTTTGTTTGGTCATTTGTTCCATTTCAGGATCTTTTTCTTTGGAAGTTATACATTTATTTTAGCAGTGTATGGAAAATTTTTAACGTGTATGGCCATTGCAATATAAACTACTCATATTTCATATTTTGTAATTATGTGGAGTATTCTCATTTTCGATACAATTACATAACATTATTTTCTTTTATGTCTGATTTTCAGCAGAACATGGGTAATTCCCAGTAAATTTTTGTAACAGAAGGTAGCTGAGCTTACTTAGTATGAATCCTTCATTCTACAGCCATGGACTGGAAAAGGGGAAAAGGAAGAGCACCTACAATGTGTTTTGCACCGGGCCATGGGATTCCAGTAATCATCAGGTAAGAATAATACAGTGAGAGCTGTTTATATCAGAGGATTTTTTTCCTGTATGTAAAGACAAAATTATAAATCCTACTTCCTTGGGTATTTGCCCATTAGAGAATCTGCACCATAGGACAGGTTTCTCAGTGTCTGATTGGTAGCCCATCTTAGTCTGAATCAGAATCACAAGGGTGTTTATCAAAATGCTGATTACAGTTTCCTACAATAAATCTAAGGCATCATAAAACCTGGTGATCTACAGTGTCAAAAGCACTCAGGCATACCTAACACAATACTTGAGGAAATGCTGCCAAAACTACTTTTTTCCTCTATGTGAATTTAATAAGCTTCTGAAGGCTACACATATTTAAAGGATATAGACTTGATAGAAACTTTAATTAGATGTGTCTATTTCCATGAAATGTGAACACTGAGAACTAATTTTAATGTAATCATTGAATGTCATTTTTCATTTTTGTATTTCTTTTTCTTTTTTTAAATTTTTATTGGAGTATAATTGCTTTACAGTGTTGTGTTAGATTCTACCGTTCAGCAAAGTGATTCTTTAAAAGAAAAACCCTGATGAAAATGAGGCATTAACATTTGAAAAGTACAAATTGGTCTATAATGATACAGTTCAGAGTAGATGCATTCATCAAATTAATAAATTATTGAATTAGTGATTGAAATTTAAGCATGGAAAAAAGTTCATTGGTGATTTCAATTATTATTGTAGTATTTTATTTATTGTTGGTAAAATTATAGACATAGCAATGGAATGCTTAATACATACTAATGCTATGCAAATTTTCACCCACACAAAAGTTACATTTATATAATAATGATAAAGGATTGCTGTTATATAACTTGGTGTTTTTTGTTTTTGTTTTTTTAAATTTATTTATTTGTTATTTTTGGCTGCATTGGGTCTTCGTTGCTGCACACATGCTTTCTCTAGTTGTGGCGAGCAAGGGCTACTCTTCGTTGCGGTGCGTGGGCTTCTCATTACGGTGTCTTCTTTTGTTGCAGAGCACAGGCTCTAGGCACGTGGGCTCAGTAGTAGTGGCTCGCGGGCTCTAGAGCACAGGCTCAGTAGTTGTGGCACACGGGTTTAGCTGCTCCACGACATGTGAGATCTTCCCAGACCAGGGCTCAAACCTATGTCCCCTGCATTGGCAGGCGGATTCTTAACCACTGCACCACCAGGGAAGCCCCTAACTTGGTGTTTTTAACTTGTTTTGTTCTTGGAAAATAATGTTTTGTTTCAGTTTATTTTACAAGGTTTCTGGGAATTTCAGCAGTCTCTATAGTTTAAGAGAAATGCATGGATATAATATAAATGTATTTTAGGCATGCTGAAGTCAGTAGATTTCCATAGTATACACGTGGCATATGCACCTATGAAACATTTTTCTGGAGGGGAGCGGTTTTCTGATTGGGATTTAAATGACCTTTATTATTTGGTCCTTTGAAATCCAGGCAACTTTGTGAAGGCTGTAAGGGCTTAAAGATTTTGTCTATCTTAATTTCCTTGGGGATGAAACATAGATTAGAAGTCTAAAAGTGAGTTTTAACTTATTTTTCAGAGAGAAATAAGGAATAAATGATGTGTAGGAAAAGGTGCCATTAGGATGTAGCAAGAATGGGAAAATATTGCCTAAAAGGGCCTAATGAGCTATAATGCATCTATGTTCATAAGGTACTTTGAGCTTGATGTAAAATCCAAACTCCTGTTCCATCTTTTAAGACCCTGTAGGATCTGGTGTCTGCAAACCTCTTCAACATCAAATCACACTACTCTCCTTATCTTTCTCATTGCTCTCCAATGTCATTAGAGACGCAGTGTTCTCCTTACTGCCTCAGAATATTTTAACAGGTCATTACCACTTCCAGGAACATGAGTCCCCCACTGTTTTTTCCTGGATGATTCCTTGTCATTCTTTTTTTTTTTTTTTTTCCGCAACGGGAGAGGCCACAACAGTGAGAGGCCAGCGTACCTCAAAAAAAACAAAAACAAAAAACAAAAAAAAAAAAAACATTTAAATAGGGAAAATAGGGAAGCAACAATAAAACCAACTCTTGGAAGGGTAAAATATATTGATTATGATAAGGAAAAATGACCATTTTAGAGCCAAATTCATGTATTAAAATATTAAAAAACCCAATTTGAATTTTACCTGGTCTGTTAACCAATTTTGGGTAGTATGTCAGAATTTATCTTTCACATTAGGTAATGTAGGTTTCTTGACGATCTTATATAGCAGTTGTATTGTCAATTTTATAGATTTTTCATATTCTTTTAATGTTTTAATGACATTTTGTCATTAATTTAATAAAAGAAATTTCAGATTTTCTAGATTCTAATAGCTAAGAAAAAAGTAAATATATGACATCTAAAGTAACCAGTATAAGTGGTGACTACTAAAAATAAAGTAGTTTTACATCTAAATAATATAATCCTTTATATTCAAATAAATGTGTATATTTTATTATGAGGCTCCATAACAATTATATATATATTTCCCTGTCAAACACATATATATATAATTTAGAGAAAGATAATATAATTATATAATTACATATGTATAATTGGTATAAAACCTCATATATTCATATGTATATATATTATTTCTTAAAAAATGTATTTACCATATACAAAACACCAGTGATAAGTTTCTGTATTTATTTTATTCTGATAATAAATATGAAGGTTCTGAATAGGAGGAAGACCAATTTTTTACTTACATGTCAAACTTAGTTTTTGTGCCCCATGATAATCATTTAATCATCCTTTAACTCGGTTGCCAGTATTTTTTTTTTTCCAGAAAACACTGATCGTGCAGAAACATGAAAATATTCATGGAGTATTATTTCCCAACAATTAGGATGTTGATGGAAGAAATAATGGCAAGCAAAAAATTAAAAATTCTCAGTCCCTGAATTCGTGTATATTTCCGTTAGGGTAGAAGACAGGTTTTAATCAAATAAACAAAGCTGATAAAATTCCAACTGTGAGCAGTCCTATGAATGAAAGATATATGGTGCAATAAAAACTATATAATCACAACATGTATTCTGCTCAGAAAGAACAAGAAAGATGTTCCTGAGGTAATGAGAGTTGACATGAGATGCTAAAAGTCAGGAGAAAGTACCTGATTCAATTTGCTTTTGGATCAGGTCAGTCTGGCTACTGTGCAAAGAAAAGATTAGAAGGGACAAGAAAAAATGTGTATAAACTAATTGGGAGGGTGGCTTGTAGGGGATGGGAGCTATTGTAACTTTCCTGTCATTATATGGAAGAAAGCTTCAACTAAGGCATTATTGTCAGAGAAATTGAATAGTGGCAAATGTCCATTTGGTTCTTTTTTTATATCTTTTTATTGCTATTCTCTATTTGTAGACACATAAAATGACTGACAGTGGACTTTACATATGGTTTATTAGTCTGATGACTGGGTTTCCGTTTTAGATAAATAACGAACTGGTCAGCTGGGAATATTAGCTTCTATGAAATTTTGAAAGATTTTAAAATATATCTATGTAAAACCTACAAATGATTAAGAAAGTTTTCTTTAAATGTGTACATAAAAGGTTAATAAGTTTGGGGTTACATATATTGAGTCAGTACAGTGAAATTGTCATGAGCCAAACTGCTTAGGTTCAATCCGAGTTCTGACAGTAAGTAGTATAAGCTTCAGTATCAGGAAGTTATTTAACCTTCTTGTGCTCCAATTCCTTATTGGTAAACTAGGGAGAATAATATTTTCTATTGCTTAGGATAGTTGTGAGGATTAAAGGAATTAATCTCTAAAATGTCTTAAAACACAGCCTGGTATGGCCCAAGCAATTACTAGTTACTCTTTTTTTTTTTTTTTTTTGCGGTACGCGGGCTTCTCACTGCTGTGGCCTCTCCCGTTGCGGAGCACAGGCTCCGGACGCGCAGGCTCAGCAGCCATGGCTCACGGGCCTAGCCGCTCCGCGGCATGTGGGATCGGGATCTTCCCGCACCGGGGCACGAACCCACGTCCCCTGCATCGGCAGGAGGACTCTCAATCACTGCGCCACCAGGGAAGGCCAATTACTAGTTACTCTTATCCAATAGTTATTTTTGGTTAGAAGTTAATTTATTTTAACATAACTCAGGTTTGCTTGTTTGTTTGGTCATTTGTTCCATTTCAGGATCTTTTTCTTTGGAAGTTATACATTTATTTTAGCAGTGTATGGAAAATTTTTAACGTGTATGGCCATTGCAATATAAACTACTCATATTTCATATTTTGTAATTATGTGGAGTATTCTCATTTTCGATACAATTACATAACATTATTTTCTTTTATGTCTGATTTTCAGCAGAACATGGGTAATTCCCAGTAAATTTTTGTAACAGAAGGTAGCTGAGCTTACTTAGTATGAATCCTTCATTCTACAGCCATGGACTGGAAAAGGGGAAAAGGAAGAGCACCTACAATGTGTTTTGCACCGGGCCATGGGATTCCAGTAATCATCAGGTAAGAATAATACAGTGAGAGCTGTTTATATCAGAGGATTTTTTTCCTGTATGTAAAGACAAAATTATAAATCCTACTTCCTTGGGTATTTGCCCATTAGAGAATCTGCACCATAGGACAGGTTTCTCAGTGTCTGATTGGTAGCCCATCTTAGTCTGAATCAGAATCACAAGGGTGTTTATCAAAATGCTGATTACAGTTTCCTACAATAAATCTAAGGCATCATAAAACCTGGTGATCTACAGTGTCAAAAGCACTCAGGCATACCTAACACAATACTTGAGGAAATGCTGCCAAAACTACTTTTTTCCTCTATGTGAATTTAATAAGCTTCTGAAGGCTGCACATATTTAAAGGATATAGACTTGATAGAAACTTTAATTAGATGTGTCTATTTCCATGAAATGTGAACACTGAGAACTAATTTTAATGTAATCATTGAATGTCATTTTTCATTTTTGTATTTCTTTTTCTTTTTTTAAATTTTTATTGGAGTATAATTGCTTTACAGTGTTGTGTTAGATTCTACCGTTCAGCAAAGTGATTCTTTAAAAGAAAAACCCTGATGAAAATGAGGCATTAACATTTGAAAAGTACAAATTGGTCTATAATGATACAGTTCAGAGTAGATGCATTCATCAAATTAATAAATTATTGAATTAGTGATTGAAATTTAAGCATGGAAAAAAGTTCATTGGTGATTTCAATTATTATTGTAGTATTTTATTTATTGTTGGTAAAATTATAGACATAGCAATGGAATGCTTAATACATACTAATGCTATGCAAATTTTCACCCACACAAAAGTTACATTTATATAATAATGATAAAGGATTGCTGTTATATAACTTGGTGTTTTTTGTTTTTGTTTTTTTAAATTTATTTATTTGTTATTTTTGGCTGCATTGGGTCTTCGTTGCTGCACACATGCTTTCTCTAGTTGTGGCGAGCAAGGGCTACTCTTCGTTGCGGTGCGTGGGCTTCTCATTACGGTGTCTTCTTTTGTTGCAGAGCACAGGCTCTAGGCACGTGGGCTCAGTAGTAGTGGCTCGCGGGCTCTAGAGCACAGGCTCAGTAGTTGTGGCACACGGGTTTAGCTGCTCCACGACATGTGAGATCTTCCCAGACCAGGGCTCAAACCTATGTCCCCTGCATTGGCAGGCGGATTCTTAACCACTGCACCACCAGGGAAGCCCCTAACTTGGTGTTTTTAACTTGTTTTGTTCTTGGAAAATAATGTTTTGTTTCAGTTTATTTTACAAGGTTTCTGGGAATTTCAGCAGTCTCTATAGTTTAAGAGAAATGCATGGATATAATATAAATGTATTTTAGGCATGCTGAAGTCAGTAGATTTCCATAGTATACACGTGGCATATGCACCTATGAAACATTTTTCTGGAGGGGAGCGGTTTTCTGATTGGGATTTAAATGACCTTTATTATTTGGTCCTTTGAAATCCAGGCAACTTTGTGAAGGCTGTAAGGGCTTAAAGATTTTGTCTATCTTAATTTCCTTGGGGATGAAACATAGATTAGAAGTCTAAAAGTGAGTTTTAACTTATTTTTCAGAGAGAAATAAGGAATAAATGATGTGTAGGAAAAGGTGCCATTAGGATGTAGCAAGAATGGGAAAATATTGCCTAAAAGGGCCTAATGAGCTATAATGCATCTATGTTCATAAGGTACTTTGAGCTTGATGTAAAATCCAAACTCCTGTTCCATCTTTTAAGACCCTGTAGGATCTGGTGTCTGCAAACCTCTTCAACATCAAATCACACTACTCTCCTTATCTTTCTCATTGCTCTCCAATGTCATTAGAGACGCAGTGTTCTCCTTACTGCCTCAGAATATTTTAACAGGTCATTACCACTTCCAGGAACATGAGTCCCCCACTGTTTTTTCCTGGATGATTCCTTGTCATTCTTTTTTTTTTTTTTTTTTTTTTCCGGTATGCTGGCCTCTCACTGTTGTAGCCTCTCCCGTTGTGGAGCGCAGGCACCGGACGCACAGGCTCAGTGGTCATGGCTCACAGGCCCAGCCACTCCGCGGCATGTGGGATCTTCCCGGACCGGGGCACGAACCCTTGTCCCCTGCATCGGCAGGCGGATTCTCAACCACTGCGCCTCCAGGGAAGCCCTCCTTGTCATTCTTTAGGCATAGATAGCTATTATCTCCCCTCAAAGTTCTTCCCCGTTAGACCTATTCTCCTTTTGTTCTCTGTTCCAGCTCTCTCTGCTTTCCTCACACAGCACTTGCTAAATACTGTATTAAGTCTTTTTAGTAATTTATTTTGTTTTTTCCTGAATAGTTAGTAATTTCCAAGAGGGCAGGAAATATAGCCATCAGGTAAACTACTGTATTCCAGACACTTAGCAGGGAAGCTCAATAAGTATTTCTTAATTGAACATTGTTTCAATATTTCCCAAGGGTATTACACATACATCAACACACAAATCAAGTACTTAACTTTCATTAGCTTATTCCCTCCTAGGACTTGATGTCTAAATATATCGACTCATCACTAATAGCTTAACTATCTTAAAGAATCAGAATTTTATTTGTTGTATAAATAAGAATATGTCTGTTTTTTTATGCTGACCAATACAGAAAGGGAGGGTGTGATTGTATTTGTTTGTTTGTTTTTGTATGCAATATATCTGAATGATCCAAATCAAAAAAGTGTAGAGAATAAGAGTTTCATTGCAATTTTTCCTCAAGCAAAACTGATGCATTGTTCCATATCTTCTTTATTATTTTTCAAAATAACAATATATCTTGGACATTTTTCATGTTAGTGTTTTAAATTTTACATTAAAATCTACTTATCTGAGCCACAAGTAGAGCTAGTGTGACTTTTGTATCTCTTCTCTAGGATAAAAAAATAATAATATTCTCTAGGAAATTCTGATTGTGCCGTCTAATGCTTGCTTTCCCTCTCTTCACCTCACCTAATGCTACGTAATTTGTGTATACACTATGATAAATGCTTGTTTAGAAGCATTACTTATTATTGGTGTCACAAACAGAAAAGAAAGCAATTCTACAAGGAGTATCGAGAAGTGTTTCGTAGAGAAGGAATTATTTGGGACAAGGTTTTACGTATGAAATGAATATAATTGAATTATGGAAAATGGGATGTGGGCATATACATAAATCCTTCACCTTTGTTAATAAAATAAAACTAACATCATTTAGGATTGACAATAGAGGGGGAAAAAAACTCTCTACTGGACAGCAGTAACTGGACTATAAAATACCAGCTTGAATTATGTAAGATACGTTTTCCTTTCGAGAATAATTTACATATTAAAGCTGTTTACTGTCATTACTGGTTGCTAGAGGACAAAAATCTCAGCCCTCACTGAGCTTACTTTATAGTAGAGGAAGAGATATAAACAGATATCTAGAATGTATAGTAGTTTTAGGATTAAAAGAGTTATGGGGAAAAGCTGGATTGGAAAGAGATAAAGTTTTTTTTTTTTTTTTTTTGCGGTACGCGGGCTTCTCACTGCTGTGGCCTCTCCCGTTGCGGAGCACAGGCTCCGGACGCGCAGGCTCAGCAGCCATGGCTCACGGGCCTAGCCGCTCCGCGGCATGTGGGATCGGGATCTTCCCGCACCGGGGCACGAACCCACGTCCCCTGCATCGGCAGGAGGACTCTCAATCACTGCGCCACCAGGGAAGGCCAATTACTAGTTACTCTTATCCAATAGTTATTTTTGGTTAGAAGTTAATTTATTTTAACATAACTCAGGTTTGCTTGTTTGTTTGGTCATTTGTTCCATTTCAGGATCTTTTTCTTTGGAAGTTATACATTTATTTTAGCAGTGTATGGAAAATTTTTAACGTGTATGGCCATTGCAATATAAACTACTCATATTTCATATTTTGTAATTATGTGGAGTATTCTCATTTTCGATACAATTACATAACATTATTTTCTTTTATGTCTGATTTTCAGCAGAACATGGGTAATTCCCAGTAAATTTTTGTAACAGAAGGTAGCTGAGCTTACTTAGTATGAATCCTTCATTCTACAGCCATGGACTGGAAAAGGGGAAAAGGAAGAGCACCTACAATGTGTTTTGCACCGGGCCATGGGATTCCAGTAATCATCAGGTAAGAATAATACAGTGAGAGCTGTTTATATCAGAGGATTTTTTTCCTGTATGTAAAGACAAAATTATAAATCCTACTTCCTTGGGTATTTGCCCATTAGAGAATCTGCACCATAGGACAGGTTTCTCAGTGTCTGATTGGTAGCCCATCTTAGTCTGAATCAGAATCACAAGGGTGTTTATCAAAATGCTGATTACAGTTTCCTACAATAAATCTAAGGCATCATAAAACCTGGTGATCTACAGTGTCAAAAGCACTCAGGCATACCTAACACAATACTTGAGGAAATGCTGCCAAAACTACTTTTTTCCTCTATGTGAATTTAATAAGCTTCTGAAGGCTGCACATATTTAAAGGATATAGACTTGATAGAAACTTTAATTAGATGTGTCTATTTCCATGAAATGTGAACACTGAGAACTAATTTTAATGTAATCATTGAATGTCATTTTTCATTTTTGTATTTCTTTTTCTTTTTTTAAATTTTTATTGGAGTATAATTGCTTTACAGTGTTGTGTTAGATTCTACCGTTCAGCAAAGTGATTCTTTAAAAGAAAAACCCTGATGAAAATGAGGCATTAACATTTGAAAAGTACAAATTGGTCTATAATGATACAGTTCAGAGTAGATGCATTCATCAAATTAATAAATTATTGAATTAGTGATTGAAATTTAAGCATGGAAAAAAGTTCATTGGTGATTTCAATTATTATTGTAGTATTTTATTTATTGTTGGTAAAATTATAGACATAGCAATGGAATGCTTAATACATACTAATGCTATGCAAATTTTCACCCACACAAAAGTTACATTTATATAATAATGATAAAGGATTGCTGTTATATAACTTGGTGTTTTTTGTTTTTGTTTTTTTAAATTTATTTATTTGTTATTTTTGGCTGCATTGGGTCTTCGTTGCTGCACACATGCTTTCTCTAGTTGTGGCGAGCAAGGGCTACTCTTCGTTGCGGTGCGTGGGCTTCTCATTACGGTGTCTTCTTTTGTTGCAGAGCACAGGCTCTAGGCACGTGGGCTCAGTAGTAGTGGCTCGCGGGCTCTAGAGCACAGGCTCAGTAGTTGTGGCACACGGGTTTAGCTGCTCCACGACATGTGAGATCTTCCCAGACCAGGGCTCAAACCTATGTCCCCTGCATTGGCAGGCGGATTCTTAACCACTGCACCACCAGGGAAGCCCCTAACTTGGTGTTTTTAACTTGTTTTGTTCTTGGAAAATAATGTTTTGTTTCAGTTTATTTTACAAGGTTTCTGGGAATTTCAGCAGTCTCTATAGTTTAAGAGAAATGCATGGATATAATATAAATGTATTTTAGGCATGCTGAAGTCAGTAGATTTCCATAGTATACACGTGGCATATGCACCTATGAAACATTTTTCTGGAGGGGAGCGGTTTTCTGATTGGGATTTAAATGACCTTTATTATTTGGTCCTTTGAAATCCAGGCAACTTTGTGAAGGCTGTAAGGGCTTAAAGATTTTGTCTATCTTAATTTCCTTGGGGATGAAACATAGATTAGAAGTCTAAAAGTGAGTTTTAACTTATTTTTCAGAGAGAAATAAGGAATAAATGATGTGTAGGAAAAGGTGCCATTAGGATGTAGCAAGAATGGGAAAATATTGCCTAAAAGGGCCTAATGAGCTATAATGCATCTATGTTCATAAGGTACTTTGAGCTTGATGTAAAATCCAAACTCCTGTTCCATCTTTTAAGACCCTGTAGGATCTGGTGTCTGCAAACCTCTTCAACATCAAATCACACTACTCTCCTTATCTTTCTCATTGCTCTCCAATGTCATTAGAGACGCAGTGTTCTCCTTACTGCCTCAGAATATTTTAACAGGTCATTACCACTTCCAGGAACATGAGTCCCCCACTGTTTTTTCCTGGATGATTCCTTGTCATTCTTTTTTTTTTTTTTTTTTTTTTCCGGTATGCTGGCCTCTCACTGTTGTAGCCTCTCCCGTTGTGGAGCGCAGGCACCGGACGCACAGGCTCAGTGGTCATGGCTCACAGGCCCAGCCACTCCGCGGCATGTGGGATCTTCCCGGACCGGGGCACGAACCCTTGTCCCCTGCATCGGCAGGCGGATTCTCAACCACTGCGCCTCCAGGGAAGCCCTCCTTGTCATTCTTTAGGCATAGATAGCTATTATCTCCCCTCAAAGTTCTTCCCCGTTAGACCTATTCTCCTTTTGTTCTCTGTTCCAGCTCTCTCTGCTTTCCTCACACAGCACTTGCTAAATACTGTATTAAGTCTTTTTAGTAATTTATTTTGTTTTTTCCTGAATAGTTAGTAATTTCCAAGAGGGCAGGAAATATAGCCATCAGGTAAACTACTGTATTCCAGACACTTAGCAGGGAAGCTCAATAAGTATTTCTTAATTGAACATTGTTTCAATATTTCCCAAGGGTATTACACATACATCAACACACAAATCAAGTACTTAACTTTCATTAGCTTATTCCCTCCTAGGACTTGATGTCTAAATATATCGACTCATCACTAATAGCTTAACTATCTTAAAGAATCAGAATTTTATTTGTTGTATAAATAAGAATATGTCTGTTTTTTTATGCTGACCAATACAGAAAGGGAGGGTGTGATTGTATTTGTTTGTTTGTTTTTGTATGCAATATATCTGAATGATCCAAATCAAAAAAGTGTAGAGAATAAGAGTTTCATTGCAATTTTTCCTCAAGCAAAACTGATGCATTGTTCCATATCTTCTTTATTATTTTTCAAAATAACAATATATCTTGGACATTTTTCATGTTAGTGTTTTAAATTTTACATTAAAATCTACTTATCTGAGCCACAAGTAGAGCTAGTGTGACTTTTGTATCTCTTCTCTAGGATAAAAAAATAATAATATTCTCTAGGAAATTCTGATTGTGCCGTCTAATGCTTGCTTTCCCTCTCTTCACCTCACCTAATGCTACGTAATTTGTGTATACACTATGATAAATGCTTGTTTAGAAGCATTACTTATTATTGGTGTCACAAACAGAAAAGAAAGCAATTCTACAAGGAGTATCGAGAAGTGTTTCGTAGAGAAGGAATTATTTGGGACAAGGTTTTACGTATGAAATGAATATAATTGAATTATGGAAAATGGGATGTGGGCATATACATAAATCCTTCACCTTTGTTAATAAAATAAAACTAACATCATTTAGGATTGACAATAGAGGGGGAAAAAAACTCTCTACTGGACAGCAGTAACTGGACTATAAAATACCAGCTTGAATTATGTAAGATACGTTTTCCTTTCGAGAATAATTTACATATTAAAGCTGTTTACTGTCATTACTGGTTGCTAGAGGACAAAAATCTCAGCCCTCACTGAGCTTACTTTATAGTAGAGGAAGAGATATAAACAGATATCTAGAATGTATAGTAGTTTTAGGATTAAAAGAGTTATGGGGAAAAGCTGGATTGGAAAGAGATAAAGGAAGTAGGTTTTTGTGGGGTGAAATTTTCAATAGAGTTGTCACAGAAAACCTTCATTGGAAGGTGACACGAGTAAAATATAAAGGAAGTCAGGTCTGATGAGTTGTGTATTGGGTTCCCTGTTGTAACTTCAGAACCTAAAACAATGTCCAATACATGGTGAGCACTCAATAAATATCTGTTGGATAGATGCATGAATAATTTAATTTGTAGCATAATAATAAGGAAAGTGTGTGTACCAGAAGTATCAAGAAAAGAGACTTGATAATTGTTTGGGTTGAATATATGAAAGGACATTTATGTTAAGAAAAAAAATATTAACCTTGTAGGCAATGAAGAATCCATGAATCCTTTGATATTGTATTATTAGACTTACTGATGATGCTATCAAATCATATTTATTTGTTGGGGAAATAACAATGACAAAGTAATAGAATAAAGGGAGATACTTTTCAGGCAGTTCAGTTAGAAGGAAGGTGATGGCAAGCCCCCAGATATACGATACTGGTGGCAGAGTGGACACATGAGGGTTTGGACAAGTTTTTTTTATGAAGTACTGACAAGAACTCAATTGTACAAATACAATTGATGATGAGGTATAGAGTGTAATTATTAACAATTTCCAAGTTTCTGGCTTGCTATGGTAATTTCGATTACTTACATAATTGATTCAAGAGTATGAGCAATTTGCCTTGGAAAGGATAAAACATTAAGTTCAGTTTTGTGCACTGAATATGATGTGCCTTGAGTTACAGACTGAGGTATTTGGTTTATGATACTATAAATATTAGATAAAATACTAGAAATACAAATAGAAGGCTAATTATTTGTGTGTGGGTGTGAAGAAGTTTAGGAAAAGCAATAAAGGGAAACTCTTGTGAGGCAAATCGTGAAAGATAAGGTAGCATTGACCAGTGACAAGAATAGAGTATAGGTCATTTCAGGCAGGAAAATTATCATAAATTCATAAAACCCTGCAAGTATGTAATATGGACACAGAGGAAATAATGCATGTATATCACCAGCATCTTTATTTGTGGGGGTAAGAAAAACAACCAGACAAACAAACATGTTCTACATGGAAGCTGTTCCTTACATTGATTCCTTTCATGAACTTTGCTTTGCCATCATTCTTCAGATTACCTTACTGGCTTCTGTTCAAAGTCCATAGGGGATGATTTCCTCCTGTAAAACATAGGCATGTTTCTGAAAGCTGTAAAAGACTTAACTGGATTTGACTCTTATGAAAACAGGTTATCACCATAGTCACTTAAGTGTTTGAAGAGTATTTTGTTTACAATGGAGTGTTTGTGATATTGCTTGTCACTTCCCATTATGTTTTGATCAACATGATAACAGGAATGGCACTGCCAGAAGCAATTGACTTTGACATTGCAAATGCATTTAATGGGGTTCAGTTATGGCTATGAGTTCCCTTTGCTACCCATTTGACTTCCACTATAATCAATTATTATAACTTTGAGGGACAGTTAAATTGAGTGACCTCTAGGGCTACATGCTTGAAATAACATTTTACTAAATCTGTATAATATATAGGCCAAGTGGTAAATACCAACTTCAGTTTTTGGTAGTGTCCCTTAAATGAACTTGGCAAATAGCCTATTTAAGAATGTGACTGATGCTTTGCAAAAGATGATATATGTTTATGCTCCAGTGGATCAGACAATTCTAAAGAAAGCTCTGAAAGGCTAAGAACAGAGTTTTTTTTCCCCTTCTTTATTACCTTTACCAGACATTTTTTAATGCTGTTGATACTAGTTCAGCTGTCTACTATTTGCATATATAGATTACTTACATATATTGATTAAAATGTATTACTAATAAACTTAGGAGGTAAACTTTGGGTTATTACTAAAGTTATTCCAAAATCTTTCAATGTTTGACCTAGGAACTCTATAAAATCCAATCTGATATTAACTGAGCAATTGACCAAATAGTCATTTAATGCATATTGTAATCTGTCTAGTTTTATAGTACATCAAGAACTCAAGAAATAGGAAGTTTATTTTGGAGTTATATTTTAATATATTAAAACACAGTTAACAATACATCATACTATAAATAAAATGTCAATGCCAAATTATAGTGGACAGAAAGAATTTCATGATATGGAAAGAAAGAGACTTGCAAGTTTATACATATATATGTAAAATATATATATATATTATATATATATATTTTGGGGTCAACTTTTTTTCTCAATTTAACATGACTGTCTTAATGAGTGTATGACTCACAAGCATTTGACTAATAATGTGACTCATGCTGACGTCCGATGAGCATAAAGGCACTTTCTTCTCTGAGTATTTATAACTTATTGCTGGATATGTTTCTCCACCATTAGTCTGTTTTTGTATGTTGAAGCTCTTCATATCAAGTAATATCTGTTTACCAGTTGTAGTTATAAGCATTTAATTACTAGTAATTGATTTGCAAATCATCACCGTGATCAACCCCAGAGTTCCAGCCTTGGACACAGATTGAATGTGTCATATTTCACAAAATGAGTTTTCTGTCTCCCTTATGCAATGTGTTTTTCTTCCAAAATATTGATCCCCAAATAGTAGCATTCAATATGAGATATATAATAATAATATGTCTCAAAAAAGTCTTGGTAGTGGAAAGCAGTAGATAATTTGTCTCTGTAGTGCCCTAAATATGTCGGACTTGATACATTTAATGTATCAGTCTTTCCAAAACAATGATTAAGTCTAGAAGAGGTATTCTTGTGCTTCTATTCAATATTAAACAGGCTATAAGCCTACAACAATTTAAATAACAACAACAGCAGTAGATTCATTATTGCAATGATTAAATGAGTTTAATGCATACAGGATGTTCACCATAGGACCTGGCTCATAGAAAATTGTGAATAAATGTTACCTAGTAGTGGTACTAGTAGTTAAGTACTACCACCCCAATACCACCACCATAACCATCAACACCACCATTATTACTTGATTTGGTGCCCCATAAAATAGAGATTTCCACTCATTTTATTTCCACTAACACTCACTTCCAATGATCATAATGGCCACTTTCTTTTTTATTTACAACATACTACCTTCTATGTTTCCCCACCATTACTCTGTTTTCTTATATTGCAACTTCATATGAAAACCAATATAAATAAATTACTTCTAAGGTAATTTTATTAGCAACTGTATTACCTCTTTGGCAAGAAACAAACATATGAAAATGTTATGACTCTTTCCCATTTTGTAATTATGCAAAATTTTTTTCAATTCCTTTATTTTGTTCAGTACTCACTTGTGTCTATCTTGTACCAAGCACATGGGCTATATTTTAAATCAGAATATAAACTCCTTTAAAAATTCTCATTCTATTGATATGTATAGCATCTGTTTCTGTTTATGTATTTTCTCATGGACAATTGTGTTTTCTTCCTTTTCAGATAAAGTTCATTTACACTGCTTTTATAGTATTTCTTTACTTTAATCTGTTTTCTTACTATAATTATCACTATCTTCGCACCTTTTCAATCTTACTTGTCTAAACATTCATTTGTTAATCCCTGACTGCCATCCCTATTATATTAATCTATTTTAAAATGTCATTAGTCATGTGATAGGATACTTTTCTATCTAATTGTGTACTTATTTGTTCAGATGTATCCCTCGTACATCTGGCCTACAGCTGCCCCATAAAGCCATTTTACCCAGCTCATATCTGAATAATGAAAAGAATTATGTGCAAATATTTACACTTAAAGTCCTAGGTGATGCTTTTGTAAATTAAAAATATATTTGTCAATTACAATTATTTAATGTGAATTTTCTTGGCCTTAATATCAATATCAACATGAAAATAGTTAGAAAAGTGATGTGAATTTTTAGTTTCAGACTTCTCACAAATCTACAACTCAGTTTAAAATCTTCCTAAATAATCACTTTCAAAATCATTTATCTACTAATATATTTCTTTTTTCCCCATGAAAACAATGAAAAGAAAGTATCACTAAGCACTTTTTTCTCCTTCATAACACAATTAAAGTAAATAAAATAAAACTTTTCTGAAAGAATGAGGTTTTTAATTATAATCTGAATATTTTAAATTCATAATTATAAGATTAAACCACATTAGCTAATGTTATCCTTTTGTCTCCATTCCAATCAAAAGATTTTCCCCAAAATAAAAAATTTCTCCTTATAACACTAAATGTGGTATTTATAAATGAAGTTAATTTGGGTTCAAATAAGCAATTCATTACCACATTATCCATGTACTCAAACACCTCAACTTACTGACCAACTGGAATAAAACATACTAAACATCTTCAGGCCTGTATCAAATTGTGCATAAAGACCAATGGAACTATAAGATCAGCAGCACTCATTGAAATCCTCAAATTACTTACCACAGGTGGTTTAGTAATAAGAATATGAGTGGTATTTTTAACCTTCAGCCTCCAATGTGTATAATGAATATTCAGTGGAAATTCATTTTTTTTCACTTTGCAAGTTTAATCAGGCAAAGAAGAGATACTTGGTAACCAAAGCAACATGCACACATTAGTTGACCATTGTGATCCTTAAGACAATCAAAAATCACTCAAGTGTGGTAGACATCTGGAAATTTAGAGAAAGGAGGGCAATCTTTGACTGATTTTAACATCTCTGTGATCAGAACTAACCTATGTTTGTAGACTTGGGCCAGAAATATTAGTTGATTAATTAAGTTTTTTGCCATGGAAAATTTCTGTCTGGGACTCAAGTAATCAACTTCCTACAACACTTTTAGCTTTTTTTGTGTCTCAAAAAAAGAAAAAAACAAACAGCTAGTTTAATTAGTCAAAACAATAAAAATTTAGTCAGTTATTTAGGTGATTGATTTGTATGACATGTTCAATTAATTTAAAAAACTTAATGAAGACTAGTGTTAGGCTAACTATGAGAACAGTCAGATCTGCTTTCTAAACTCATAATTAAAACTACTTAGTTTTATCAGCAACCATATGGTTCATATTTTTAAAAAACAAACACAAGACTTCATTGTTATGCAGATGTTTCACTATGGGAAAATATAATAGAAGAAAAGAAATATGCTTATCTTCAAAATCCTTTAAAATGTCTTAATTTAAATTTAAGCTGGAGAGAAATTGACTTTGGGGTAGAGTTAACTCAGGAGAAAAAACAAGTGACATAATTTTCTGTATGTTTGCTTGTTGCTTTTATGGCTCATTTCATTTAAAGACTACAGGGAATGTGTGAAAAGCAGTAGATTTTAGACATCTCTACAGAAGCTATTGCATGTCTGACCTCAGTGCTTGAGTGATTACATCACGTGCTGTCAAATTGTTTGTAAAAAAAATACAGATCTTCATAAATCTAAAGGAAGACACTCTATTTCTAACTCAAGTTCTCTCAAAACAACTGCCAGAAAGAAAAGAATAAAGATGCTAAAGCCTTTGCAATTCTTATGGAAGAAATGTCTATTCCGTAACTTTGTTGATTCTAATCAAAGTGATGGTAACTTGCCATTTCACGAATAATCTATTGAAGCCATCATCTTCTGTAAGGATCAGTATTATAAGAGCCATATACACATGGTGTGAATTTCTTTCTTCAACATGATACCGAATCTCAAGGAGTGGTAAAAACCAGAGAATAAAAACTCTAATGTATTTCAATTTATTATAAGACCAAAGTTTCAAAGTGTCGCATTTTTATTTTCTACTCTTTGCTTTAATATCATAGTTTTATTTCTCTTTAGAGAACATAACTGTGAACCAGCTTCAAAGTCCTTTCCATATGTATAGTTAAGAAACCAGTAGAGAAAGTCATCACTAATTCTATGAAGGTCTGCCTGAGAAGGTCTACTGCCACAGAAATGTTGGGTTTGCAGATCATTTAGGCACATGGTTTGTTTGCAGTTTTTAAGTCACACCACTTTCTCTCAACACTCCCCATCCAAAAAAAGAGAAGAAGCACTGATGCTCCGAAATTAAAGAGCATGTTTTCATTGTTGTGCCTAGCATCACATATTTTAATGTTAATAAATAAAAAACATTTCATGTAAACATGCAGTTAAATAGACAAAAAATTATACACATAATATTGTAGCAATCATCAAGACAACAATCCCCACTAAAAGAGTCATACATAGACTGCCCACGTGTTTTAAGTATCGGCATTCAATAAATTTCATCTCCATAACATGGGTGTGTTGAAATATTGTATCTTTTTTATGGACCTTATTCTAATGTACTGTTGGGAATAGTTTTCATGTACTTCATAACAAAACTAACAGACCACTGTCATTCAAGAAAAGAGATCCATAATCATTTCAAGGTGAATTTGGATGTATTCATGTCCCACAATATGCATTCTCTTCTTCCGTTTGGCTAAAAACAAAAATAATTTAAATTAGTTACTAAAAGATAAGGGTTTTGCAGTTTTGTGTGTTGATTTTGTGTCCAAATAATTTTGCTAATATCATAATGCAGTTCTTGATATATTCAGTTACCAATTAGTATTGAATAGACAACTTTGGTTTTAAGTGACAGAACTAACCCAAATAAACAAAAGCAAATTTATTGCCCCATACAACTGGACATTGTAGGACAAAACAAATCTCAGGCACAGTGGGTCTCTCTCTCTCTCTCTCATTCTCTCTAAGTTCTGCTGTGTTGTGTCAGCATCATTCTCTTCTCTGTAGATCAGGCTTCTTCACATGGAGAGGAGGCGGAGTGCCACCAGCTGCTCCTTCACACTCATCCAGCTCCATAATTTAGCCAAAGGGAGGGAAGCTGAGTTTTGAAACAAACACTTTTTGATATGTAATAAAACAATTTGTGTGTTTGTACATGAAATTTTTCTGGGAATGTTTCCATCATCTTCTGCATATTCTCAAAGGTGTCTCACAGTTTATTCATCTAAAAATCCATTACAACCTTTCTTTGGATTACTACTGCTCCCCTGCTACAATCATATGATTTTGGCCAGACTTCCAATTATACTACCTTTCAGTCCTGACCAAAGTTCCACTGAATTTCATTACTTAATTTTCTGGCCATGGTGATCGGTTCAGGATAACACAAATGACCCATCAAGGCCAATTAGAGGTTTTTGCCTCCATGTTTTTATTTTGAGCTGGCACTAAAGAAGACAGGAGTCTTAAATTTAAGCATTTGGTTCATACTAGTACTTTAATATATTGATTCTGTCTGCAAACAGCTGCCCAGCAGTAACTTACATAATGTTTTCATTTGCTTGGCTAAATCAATAGGCACCAGACAATTAATTCAATTAATCCAAATTAACAAACATACATGGAGAATCTACTGTATGCCAGGAACTGTTCTAGATACTGTGTCTTAAACATAAGATTATAGTTTTGGAGGTATATACGTTTACTCAAATGCTTATAGCAGTTGACCCTAGTAAAGGATAAAGATGTTGTCTGAAGTAATGCTATGATTTTCAACCGTATCAAATTGAAAGTCCTCTTTCTACTAGATAAATATTTCATAATACTCCCTTTAACCTCCTGAGTTGAAATTTGTGTATAATATCACCACCTACATATAGTTTCAAACTATTGAATGTAATCCCTTAACTATAAATAAAGCATGAACTCTCTTTTAAAATAAAATAATGTTTATTTTAAAATGTATGTGCTACTTGAAACAAAATGACTATTAGATTCACAAAATGCTCCCTAGGGGCAATCCTGCCTCCCAGGTTTTAGATTTCAAAGGACCAAATGGTGTAGTTGTGGGTAATAGTTTCCTTTGCTTGTTTAGCTTGGTTTCTAATTTCCCAAAGCTCCATGCACTGCAGCCACAGACCTGACCCATGTCATTCTAGCATCTTGTTCAAATGTGTACAGAGGTCAGTTCAGATGTGAAAAATGCCTCCCTAAACTTTCTCAGTAATTACTCCAACTATTTTAGTGTGTGTGTCATAAAGTTTTTAACTTAAGCACTTTACTGTAATTTTGATTCCTTTTCCTAATGAAGAACAAAATATTATGATGGTCAATATACTGCATTGTTCTGGGCTGCAATGGGTCACTGTACAGTGGAAATTTCAATCTTACCCTTATTCTTACATTTACTTTAGGACACTTCTATGATAACATTCTAAAGTACCCACTTTGTTAGAGTTTTATTTTAGTTTGTTTCTTAATATATACGCAGTGATAGTAAGAAAGAAGCTACAAATCTTGCATCCTAGTTTTCTAATTCAAATATTAAGGAGAAATTGGAACCTGATTTATAACGACCCTCAGAAAATCAAACTTGGATAAGAACATTGCAAACCTGAGAATAAACAGCAGAACTGACAACTGCATTGAAATTCATAGCATGATAAAATTTCATTGCCATGTGTAAAGAAGTCCAGAACCTACTTAGAGTTAAAACTTTAGCAAGCAGTTGGCCATAAACCTGAAGACTCACTTTAAAGAATTGGCAGCACTGTAAAGAAACATGGCAGGTAAGCAAGAAGATTTGGCCATAGGACGATCAAGTAAAAAGCAATGATTCTACTGCCCTATATTCCTGAACTGCTTTAAAACTTTCAGAAATATTACGTCAACAGTGATGGCCAGAGAAAGATGAGCATGAGAATATAACACTATGTTATATCTAGATAAGGCCTTTTTTGATAATACAATGTAGTGGGGTACAGTGGATCAAATTCAAAATAAAAGAACTTTTTTCTACATTGAGGCCTTATAGATATTAAATGATTGCAGCTGAAAGAAATATTTCATTTAAAAGCCACATCTAGGTTTTAATATCTGAAAAGACTGATATTTGAAATCCCATTTGGATTGTCCTTATTTGGGGCAAGTCCTCTGGATAGGCATAAATTAAAAGCAAGGGCATACTCATTATTCTGGAGAAAACTGAAGTGACCTGAAAGCTAATATTTTAGGCTGAAATGCTAATTGTTCTGTTAGGTAAGGTAAATAATTTTACTTGAATTAATTTAAGTTGGCCCCTTAATACTTTATCTATCTACCTACCTATTTATCATCTACCCATCTATGTACCTATCCATGATTTCTATCTAATTTCGGTGGTGTGTGTGTGTGTGTGTGTGTGTGTGTGAGTGTGTGATGGTGGGGAGTGTCAGGAGTTCAATTTCTCTAGAGGACAAATCCACAGTGCAGTGTAAGGGTCTGGAATTTTCCCTGAAGGAAGGATTAATAACTCTGGTAGTTGCCCTGAGAAGCGCATGGTTCTGAGGCAGAAAATGAGAACTAATTAGGTGAGTCATACTGTAGAGGAAGAGGGAGTTTTGACTTTCCCTGTGTGTCCTGGTATTTGGGCCTGTCAGAGATATCTGGAGCACTGCTAGTGGTGGGGGTGATTTTCATCAGGAGTCATACTACTCTAGTGGGCATTTTGAAAAGGAACAAAGGGCAATTTCCCAGTTGCCATTTAATATAAGTACCTTGGTAATTAGAAGGAAAAGCCAGGGATGCTAGCCTTTCTGTAATGCATACACAGTACTGAGAGATGTTCACTGAAGTCAAAAGCCTGCTTAAATGACCTGCGTTCGGTACCTAACTCTGTTTTATCTATAAACCAGGGTGGTTTTTGGTAAGTGTAATATATACTTGCTTTTTCCTGTAATGCCACTATTGTGAAAATCAAGGTAAATTTTACCTTAGTTGGTACTCAGTTTTTTTTACTAATGACAGCACTTCTAAGGTATAGGTAACATACATCTGTGTTTGTAGCTCCTGCTTTCGTTGTTAGCTATATTGTAGCTGCCAATTCTACTTAAGGTTACAAGCTTTATTTTAATTATTTCCTTTTCTTTTTTTTTAAATATGCTTTGGAAAGATTTGTGTTTATGTTGTATATGTCTGTATTTCACTCTATTATGCTAAACAGAAATTTGAAAATATTTGGTATTAAAAAGAGCATTCAATTTAATAGAGTTGAGAATCACTGACACAGAGGTGGACAAGGAGCTAGTCAAGGAGGAGCATTAATAAGTTATTCTCTTGTTAAATTACTTTTCCATTATGCTGAGCATCTTATAAACTGTTCCAAAAATCTCAGTTGGATCTCGGCAGTAATAAGAGAAATTTGGTAATGATCATGGCCCTGACTTACAGTTAGAATACTGGATATTAAAAATATTTCTCATTGATGAAATGCTGATTGGCTAAAATATTTTACAGCTGTGTTAGACCCTGATGTAAATAAGAACCCAGTGATCCCTATAGCCCGTAACTTTTAGGAATAGTACCTGAACCTTGATCGCTGAATAGTCTTGATTCCAGGCACTCGTTTGGAGGTTAATCAGATCCTGCCTACAGAATCTGGATGATTGTCACATCTATCTTTGTGAAACTTTTATATAAATGTGTTCAAAGTACTTACAAGGCTGTGATGAGGAGTCTGACTCCATTTTTGGGTGTTTGCTGACAACTTTTAAGCCCCACCGTCTCTCTTCCCCTGTTGCTCCATATCTGGACAAACTGATTTTAAAAAACCTGGGTGCCCGCTCCTTTGGTGTTGTCATGAGATTTAAGCCATGCAATCTCCCATCTCAGCCCATGCCCCAACTGCAATAAAACTCCAGCAAATCTCCCTTCCTTTCTTTCTCAAGCCATTTTGGACCAGCTTGAGATACCTGTCCTGCTCTCCACAGAGACCTCTATTATGTAAGTAATAAACCATTTCATACCTTCTTGGTGTATGTATGACATCATATCTCGACAGCTGAACCAGGGCAAGTAAACCTAATTTTGACTTGTCAGAAACAACATTGGAAGGTAGAGATGGTAAAATAATATCTTTAAAGTGCCAGGAGAAAATAACTGTCAAGCTAGAATTGCATAACCAAGCAAATCTCAGAATGAAAGTAAAAAGATTATCTGATATATTAAAAATAAGAGTTCACTAGGCTCTCTTTAAAATAATTTATAAAGGATATACTCCAGGACGAGGAACTAACCTCAGAAGGACTAAGATGTCTGAAGAAATAAAGATCAAAGAAATTGACTTCCACTTAATTTTATAAGAGAGCCATCTGCACAAAGATATTCATTATCACATGACTTATAATAACTAAAACTGAAACAAACAAAATCCTAGATACACTGCCTTAGGTGATGGGTCAACTAAAAGAATCTTTTGAGACAGTTTTGAGACCCTACGTTATGGAGCACTAGAAATTGAGAACAAATAAAAAAAGGAGAAGAGATAAATACCTAAATGCTATAGCTTTATGAATGGACAGTGATTTCAGGAAGAGAAAACAGAAAGGGCAATATTGGAGAACAAGGAGAGTTGAAAGCAAGGAGAGCAAGCAACATGGTTGGTAGCTGGAATCCCAGAAGCTTAAATAACCACATAGCTATTAGGGGCAGGGGTAACTAGAAGTTGACATTATGGCATTTGCTTGATGTAGTAAAAATCCTTGTCTCCCTAATAATTCACTGAAACCTCCTATACATACAAAATGCTTTGATGACAATTAAGGAAAGAAGCAGGGCTTCTTATCTAGGCTGATATAATGTGAACAGGAAAAAAAATAAGTTTAGTGGGAGAAACCCTAAGCTAAATCAGTGTATAGAGGCCCTGAGCTCAGAGCCAAAGGGTACTCTGAAAATGGGGAAGGCAGATATAACAGAAACCCTGGAAGAGGTCATTAGAATTTCCAAAGATCATGTAAAGGAATTGTGAATTAGAGTTATTACATGCAACTTAGTGTGTATCAAGACAATAGTTTACTCTGTTTAAATGTATAAACCAGAAAATGAACAAGGTTTTCTCTAAGATGAGGTTATTTTTCATTTCTTCTTTTCTTTCTTCTCTTTAATCTCTCTTTATATTTTTCTTTTTTTTTTTTTTTGCTTTGCTTATAAGGATTTTCTAATCTTTCATCGTTGTCCCAGAGAAGCCAGTCCCTCACCTACACTACCACCGCCTACTGGGTGTGCTTTCTAAATTCTCTCAGTCTTTCTTTTTTAGACGTCATCACAGTTGGTAATTATAACACACACACACACACACACACACACACACACACACGCATACCTCATTTTATTGTGCTTCTCTTTATTGAGCTTTACTCAGTCTTTATAGTGTTTTTTACAGATTATTTTATTGTGCTTCTCTTTATTGAGCTTTACTCAGTCTTTCTTTTTTAGACGTCATCACAGTTGGTAATTATAACACACACACACACACACACACAGAGGCATACCTATTTTATTGTGCTTCTCTTTATTGAGCTTTATTGAGCAGATATAGTGTTTTTTACAAATTGAAGGTTTGTGGCAATCCTGCATCAAGCAACTCTATCAGCACCGTTTTTCCAACAGTATTTGTTCACTTCATGTCTCTGTGTCACATTTTGGTAATTCTCACAATATTTCAAACTTTTTCATTATTATTATATTTGTTACGGTGATCTGTGATCAAGGATCTTTGAAGTTACTGTGGCAAAAATATTACCACTCTGTGAAGGCTCAGATGATGGTGAATATTTTTTAGCAATAATATTTTTAAATTAAGATATATATATTGTTTTTTAGACACAAGGTATTGCACACTTAATAAACTACATTATAGCATAAACATAACTTTCATATGCGCTGGGAAGCCAAAAATTTCATGTGGCTTGCTTTACTGCAATATTTGCTTTATTGTGGTGGTCTGGAACCAAACCCACAATATCTCCAAAGTATGCCTGGATGACCCAACCTGCAACTATTTAGTGTTCTTCCTTTTAGAGTCAGTTTAGGGGATTGAGAAAGCAAAGCCCATATCAGTTTTTTTTCTTACCATTTTATTCCCATTCCTACTGGCATGGTACCTTGCACAGAGAGGTGCTCAGGAAACTAATGACTTCATTTTTCTTTACTTTGTTTTGTTTTTCTCACAGGAAATTCAACAAGTGTTTACTGAACGCTTACCATGTGCAAGACACCTGCTAGGCTCTAACTCACTTTTGTCTTGAACAAAAGGGACAGGAGACACTGTCCACGTGGAGCTGCTGTTCTAGTGGGTGGAAGTGAACAATAAACCACATTAAAAAATAATACACAGTTGGTTAGGAGGCATAAATACTGTTGATTAAAAGTAGAGCAGAACTGGGGATAGTAATTTTTAAGGGTTGCAATTTTAAATTAGGTGTTCAGGGAAGACCTAGTGACAAGGTAATATTTTAAAAATGTAGATTACATCACAAATATGCATGTAGGCAAGGGACAAAAATAGTAGCTAGTTCAATAGAAGTAATTCTTGGAACAAAATAAGTTCAATATGTGTTATTGAATATTATTTTATTGAGAGGCTATTTAGAGCAAATAGAAAATCAGCATTTTGTGAAATCAGTATTTTGAGGAAACCAAGCAGCAAGGACATTTTAATGTGGTGTCTATCATACTCTAATCTTCCAGGCATAGGTTGAATGCCGTTTATAAAATATATACCTATGTCTTCTTTTTATGTCAAACCTAAAAGCATGTCTTTGAAGTTTCTATTCTCTAGGGTAAATCCAAGAAGCAGTAAGGTTTCCTGCTGCTGTTCATTTAGAAACACAGGGAATCACAAACTAACATAACAAAGAAAGTCTCTATTTATTAATATTAGGTTGAAAAATATATTCTAGTATTTTAGTGGAAAGTGTTTTGGTCTGCAAAAGTTTAAGGATCACACGTATCATTAAGGAATGCACCATATGAAGAGATAGATGTAAGGAATAGATTTTGTAGCAGATTTTGGTTAAATCAAATATTCTAGGTAGTACAAAAAAATAAACCTTTTGTAAAGTGGCTATCATTACATGTTAAGGTGCATATTCACCATGAGATGTCTTTAGGTTCCGATACTACTCAAAAGTAATAAACAGATATCCAAGAGTCTAACTTTAATTTTTTTTTTTTGTAATGAACATATCAGCTTTGATTTGGGAAAATAGACCTATCAACTAAGAGTGTAATACATAAAAATGAAATCAAATTGATGCAAAAATGTATGTGGAATACAAACAAGACTATCTACAAGTTTTCACTAAAAAGTATTTTGATTTTTTAACATATATACAACTTACAGTAACGAAGCATTAATATTAGGAGGTATCTTAGAAATACATTACTGAAATGTCTTACTCAATGTATGAATCCTCAACAAATGCTCATGTAGTCCATAAATGACCACCTAGAGTAAAAAAATTTTATTTCTTTGTGAGATTAGTAGCTCCATTTTCATACGGCTCTCAGTTTATAAAGCTCTTCCTAGTATTGCACTGTAATGAGATTCCTGGTTGGAAGTGGGGGATTAAAGAATGTGGGGTTTGGAGATGATCAGTCCATACCAGCAGTATGATTCTGGAGAGGTGACTCAAGGCCCTGAAATATCAGTTTCGTCAGCCTGTAAAATGAAGATGATGACAACTTCATCATCAGGTTATTGTAAAGACTGAGATAAAGAATGCATGTGTTAAGTATACATTAAGAGCTCTAGAAACATTATATTCAAAGAGTAACTATTTAGTCATACTGAATTGTTCTTTGGCTACTTGTAGAAAGTCTAATTACAATTTAGTTACATAAGAGCAACATGTAAATAAAGGGTTGAGCTATATAGCTCAAGTATAATTTCTGGATTTAAAGTTTCCGGGTTACTTCTAGCAACCCATCAAATTGCTGAGAGCTATTATCTTTTCTTCTCTGTTCGTTCTCCCTCCCGGAAGGCTTTTAACATGCAGACCCAGTATTCTTAATCCTTCCATTGCTCTTTATATGATGTGGCTTTAAGTTTCCTCACTATATTGACTTCTTTTGGATCGCTTCTAGTTTTCTGTGGCCTTTCTATAATAAAACAAAATACATAAAATTTCATGCAGCGTTTCACAAGCAGACTGACCAGTATTAAGCAGCATAGGGCTCTCACTTTACTTTTATCTAGATCTTATTTTTCACAATGAATACCAAAATATTTTCTTTGGGAGAATACACATATAATCTTATTTTATAGATGTATTAATTCTAAATAGCGATTTAAATAACACTTCAGAAACTGAACTTGCAAACTTCCGTACAAAAAACAAACATGCATTTTGGACACAGGCTCCCATATTCTTCCTGGAACACAGAAGGCATGCTCCTGCTTTGGGGCACTTGTTCATTGCTCTCACTGAAATATTCTGCTCCAGTTATCTATTGATACATGGCTCATCATTATTTTCTTTTATGTATTTGTTCAAATGTTATCCTTTCAGTAATACCGTCATTGACCACTCCATTTAAAATTGCAGGGGCTTCCTTGGTGGTGCAGTGGTTAAGAATCTGCCTGCCAATGCAGGGGACACGGGTTTGAGCCCTGGTCCGGGAAGACCCCACATGTCGCGGAGCAACTAAGCCTGTGCGCTGCTACTACTGAGCCTGCGCTCTAGAGCCCGCAAACCACAACTACTGAAGCCCGCATACCTAGAGTCCATGCTCCGTAACAAGAGAAGCCACCGCAATGATAGGCCCACACAACGCAACAAAGACCCAACACAACCAAAAATAAATAAATAAATAAATAAATTTAAAAATACATAAATAAAATAAAATTGCAGACCCCTATCTTAGAATTCTCTCTCTTCTTCTCTGGCCCTTTTGATTATCTAACCTCTTACCTGCTTTACTTATTTTGTTCATTGGCTGTCCTGCCCTACTATTGTAGAATGTTAGCTACATTGAGGGCTAGAATTTTTTTTTTTTGGTCTGTTTTGTTCATGGTTGTATTTCCAATGATACAACAGTGCTTGAATAAAATTAATATTCAATAAATATTCATTTAGTGAATGAATTCTTTTGAAAACACTCAGTAATTTCATATTCTTTCCATTAAAAGTGAACTCAGTTTGGTGAGGTACAAAAGTCACTCAGAGACAAATATACTAAATAAAATTTGGACCCAGCAAATCAAAAAGCAAAAGCTAGCTTTTGCATATATATTAAAATATAGATGTTATAGAAATTCAGCTTCAAAATATATGCTCTGCAAACATTGATGAAAGCATCACTGAAATAAATAAATGACTTCTTCAAGAGTACTCAAGTGTAAAACCATTTTAAATATACATACTAATATTTCTATGAAAAATCAATCTCACTGCCCATTTGTGTAAAGGAAAAAATATATAATATTCTATTTTGAATCCTTATTGATAAAAATTACAATTTTGTAACTAAGGTAAAAATCAGTTTATAAAGTGACTCGAAAATTTACCAGAACATTATTTAACATCATGTTACTTTTCATTCAAATGCCTTCGATAACTTCTTTATTTGTATTTCAAAATGAAATAAAGTAAACATAGATACTAATAACAATAATTAATCTTCCATGAATCCTGTCACTAAAAAGAATTTTAAATACCTCTTTTTTCCTTCTATCAGGGATAGTTGCTTTAAATTATGTCAAGATAAAGAAAAATGTGACCTAATTCTAAACTATAAATTTAATATAAGTAAACATATCAAAATACAATTGATCTTTTCAAATAGGTAGCAATACTCTTCCTTGTTGGTTTTTGTTTTTTGGCTTTTTTTTTTCTTTTTTTGATATTTGAGCAGAAGGAAAGAAATGTCAAAGATGAACAGACAAAAAAATAAAAAAATGACAAATTCTTTTGCTATCTAAATCATGAACTAACACTAGATTAAGGCAGTTTTTCTTTCCTCAGGCCAACTATAAAAATGCAGACCTTAAATGTCAAATCTGAGTGTTACGGTTCAGATCTGTTTGTACTAGATAAACTAAAGCTTCCTCAAGTTTTCCTGTTTTTAAAACGATGAATTATTTGCCCTCTTCAAATCAAATCATAAACAAAGAGGTACTCTTGGGGTTAAATGGACACGGTGTTAATAAATGAAAATTTAAATAATAACACTGAGTCTCTCTCAAAAACAATAACCAAAATTAGTTCATTAGGGTCAATTGAACATTAGTCTCAAAACAAACTATACAAAAATTTGGAAGAGGAAAATATAAGATCCACAGTTCTTATAGGAAACCTTTACTACTAGATATGTTGTGGACTTGCGGCCTCTTTGTGTTTTCGAAAGCTGATATGCAACTACTATACATTGGAGTCTAGGGTAGCACACTTTAAAAGAACATAGTAATATTTATCAGAGAAAAATACGTTTTTTATAACTTTCTGAATTTTAGAAATGCAAATACAGAATTGCAGATCTTCATTTCAAAAGCAAAATGATATGAGGTTATAAAATATATGAAATTGGTTAATGCGTTATAAGTCATGCTAAAAGTAATTCAGGAGTAACATAACTAAGGAATGCTTTTTTATACAGCTTAACTTTCCACTTTATGCAAAAGAGCTTCATAAAAAACACATCTAGATTCCCACCAGGGAGGTGGAAAAACAGAAACAAGTATCTACCACTGAGACAGTGGCCCCAACCTCAAAAACATACCAAACCCTGTATCTCAATTTTCTTAACAGAGTATGGTATTCTTTCAGATAAACACGTTCCTGCTTTTAAGTTTGTCCCATGTTTATTCAAACATAAAGCGCAAAATTTACTGTATCATTTAGGTAGCAAAGCCTGATTATAAAGAATCAATTCTTTTCACCTTAATTCTTCTAAACTTAACCTAAGGGTTTCCATGATGTTTTATATGAGAATTCAAATAAAATAACTACAACTTTTCTATAGCATTCATGGGGGAAATGAGAGGTAAATAAATATCTTTATCCTCCAAATGTTGTTAAGAGAAAAAGAAAACCATTGCAATGGCTCTTTTCAAAATTATTTTATCTACGTACTTGAGAAGAAATATTTCGCAAACAGCCTCATCATTTTTTCAAAAATATGGCTGGTTGAAACGTTGGGGCTGATTAGATTTTGTTTTGTTTACGAGAAATGACTTGTCATGTTCTTCTTCTGTTTAATCATTCAATACATGTCAGAGAGAGGTTTTTAAAATAACCAGTACAGTCTATGTTTCCATGGCCAGGAGAGAATTCTCAGGTAGTTCTGATTGCTTTTCCATGTACGGACCCTCTAACCTGTGCTGTTCAAAACCTGTGCTGCTTGCTGTCTTTTCATCAGGTTGAATAGCTAGAAAAAAATACCTTTTGTGAAGTCTATTTATTTTTATCACCACTTATTTTTAGAGAGTGGATAAGCAGAAGCACTTAGGAAACCCACTACATTGGACTGATTCTCAAAAAAAAAAAAAATCACCTTGAGGCTAAACTGGGATTAGACAATGCTTTGACTTTGGAAGAAGTTCTAGACCAGATCGAGCACTTCTTTTACCTCAACAATACATTCACACTTCATTTTCTCTTCTAGTAATGCTGTCCATTCCAGAGCCCCATTGCACATAAAACTTGAATATGCACAAAGTTTCCAAAAGGAGTGTTTACTTGCCTAGTCATGTTTAGCTTATGAAAATAAATGCAACAGAAATCACAGCTGTACTTTCTAAAACACTCTGGAAAATAAGATCTTGATCTTCAGTACAGAGAATTTCTACAACCTAACCTAGAATTTTGCCTCCAGATATGGAAATTTGGAAATTTTCCATCAGAGTTTTCACAAGTCAATCAGACATTCTTTTTAAGGAAACAATTATACTATTTCCAAAATCACTACAGTGTAGGACCTAGAAGCAACAGCTGCAGGGACTATTAAAAGGACAGATTGTACCATTATAGTCCTTGTGCAAGAGCTCCAACAATCTTGTTGGCTACTCCTGCATATCACTACCCACCCTGTCAGAAGCTTCATCTACAAAATGGATGGCATATATGCTCCTTAATTTCTGTTCTTACAATTCAGAAGGTGTGCAGCTTAACTGAAGTTGAAAAAAAAAAAAAAAAAAGAGGGAAAATGAGAAATATAGATCCATACCATATTATAGTTATTCTTCAATGAAATAAATTGTTTACTGTGAATTCAGTATATCTATACCAAGGATATAGATTGATATATGATTGACAGATGAATATTTAGATAGATATAGGGATATATTCAACTAGCTTTATTCAGTCTACTATAAACTTAAAAATGCCACTTGAAAAAGGTCAAGCCTCCCATCTGCCCCAATAACAGAAGTTAAAACCAGGGGTCAAGAGTCAAACAGACGACCTTTGTTTTAAAACCTAAAACCAATATGAAGAAACTACTGTGGAGAAATGTGCATACCAGCCTTGATGAAGAAAAACTTTCACTGCTACAAGGACCCTGGCTTTTTCTTGATAAGTATTATTCAGATTCCTATTTAGGTTTGATAGCTCAAAGGGCATGCTTTAGAGCTGCCCCACATGCCTTATAAATAGGGCACCCAGAGCCACACCAAATGAAGTACCTTTAAAAACTTCATTAGCATAAATGTTAAGTTCATCTTCAATGCATCCCATTTATTGTTGTTTATTCACTGCTATTCCATGCTATAACTTTCGACCTTTTAATCCATTGCTTCTGAAAGAAGCAAGGACTTGCTGATACAGCATCATCCTCTGAGTAAAAGGCATTTGTGCTTATTTCTCAACCAGCTATATATGCATTTTAATACTCTGATCTCAAAGTATAAAATGAAATGTGCTTTTACTTATCAAAATAATTTAAGATAGGAGGTGGAGGGAAGGATAATTTTGTGGAGGTATTCTATTACACAAAGATACAATGTATTCTAGGATAACAAAATGTTGGTACAGAGATTTAGTATATTTCCTTAAGTTTTAAAATTTTAGCATATCTGGACAGTCAATCACAAATTGATGGAATTCCATCTTGTTCTATATTGCAAAGTAGTTTCCTTCTTCCTTGGATAGGGTGACTGTTGAGCCAAAATAACTGCAGTCTCTGAGAAAATAGCACAACCCACTAGCGTGTTATTCATTCATTCATTCATTTCCTCATTTGTTTATGCAAGCATTATTTGGTAAAATTTTATGGAGCACTTATTATGTGACAGGCATTTTTTACCCAAAGAATGTCCTAAAATGATCAGACTCAAGTTGGGGGAGGACCGTTGGTAAAAGAAAATCCTAATTAACCAGGATTTCAACAGATTCTTCTTCTAGTGTGGTGTGTGTGTGTGTGTGTGCATGTGTGTGCCCACCCACAGAGATGCTCTAACATTGGAAAAACTTGCACGCTAAGTTTGACTCTCAGCCCTGATGCCTATTAACTGAGTTATCATGAAGATGTTCCTAAATATCCTTAAATTTCGTTTTTCTTTTCTATAAAATGGGGATCATAATCATCTCATGGGGTTGTTATAAGGATTAAATGGTTAAAATATTACTTAGATAATTGAATGGAATACATATATTAACTGGTATATACAGGTTATCTTTTATTAACTATGTGTTCAATATCATTTAGCAGGTGTGATGGTTAGTTTTATGTGTCAACTTGGCTAAGTTATAGTACCCAGTTATTTAATCAAATGGTAATCTAGGTATTGCCATGAATGTATTTTGTAGATGTGGTTAATATCTACAGTCAGTTGGCTTTAAGTAAAGGCCATTGTGCCCTCAATAATGAGTGGTTCTCATCCAATCAGTTGAAGGCCTTAAGAGCAAAACTAAGGTTTTCCAGCAGAAGAGGAAATTATGCTCAAGACTGGTACATTAATTCCTGCCTAAATTTCCAGTCTCTTGGCATGCCCTACAAATTTTGGACTGGCCTGGCCATTCCCAACAATCATGAGAGCCAATTTCTTAAAATGAATCATGTATATGTATATACACAGACACACATATACTATTGGTTCTGTTTCCTGTATATATGAAACATATATGTGTATATGTATGTACATATATGAATATATATATATATATATATATATATATATTCTGTCATATACTATTGGTTCTGTTTCTCTGGAAATCCTGACTGATACAGTAGGGGAAGCACAGCACTGATTTTCTATTAGTAAACTGTATCCTTTATTTTTGTCTTTGTGACTGATAATCAGCTGTCTTCTTCTCTTCAATTGCAAACTTCACCTAAGTAAAATTTCACATGTGTAACAGCATCAGTGACTAAGCTAGAAATGATAGAAGCTTCCGTAGGTAAAGAGAAGAGAAAATGTATTGTACAGAGACCACAGCACTAAAATAATTTTTAAAAAACCCTACAGCCCTGTAATGGCTAAATTATATCTCCTTTCTCAAGTGTTCCCTCTGAGTCATACACTTTGCCTTTTTAATTTTTTTTCTCTTTCTCCTTCCTCCTTTCCAAGATGCTACATTCCTCTATACACTGTCCTGACAGGCTTGATCCCATTTATATGTGAAGTAATTTAATTCTATTTCCTATCAGTATTAAGCAGTGCACATAATCCCACATATAATTTTATATCTTCAAGCAAGTCAAAAATCATTATACTGAAGATGAAAACTTGCCTTGCCTTTAGAAAGTTACCACCACAGAGAATTGTATTGTACCTTCCTGTGATTAATACCATAGCTCACCATTTTGTTCAGTCATTTATATTCTTTTATAATGCTTTATGATATTTAAGTAATACATCTTAATATATTTTAATTTATTCTGTACCTTATAGTTTTTGGTATAATGGTAAATAGAATATTTCTATTTCCTTTTTAATTGTGTTTTGCTGATATAAAAGAATGATATTTAATTTTACCTAATGTTATTTTATACAATTATTTGGATAAATTATTAGTTTCAATTTACAGCCTCCTTTGAATTCTTTGTGGAAATTTTTAGGTACTGTTGAATTTTCTATGGCTCTCTTTACAATTTTTAAGATTTTTATTTCCATATTTCTATGAAGATTAAGCAATCATAAAATTGTATGCATCTGAAATTTGCCTTGAAAATGTAAAGCAAAAAAATAAAACTGAATTACAAGATGAAAATTTTAAATATTTTTTTATTTCTAATTTAATTTAATTTCCATTGAGAACATTATCTGTGAGATCCTGGTTCTCAGAAATTTATGGTTTACTATAGATGTATCACATGACTTTAAATAGTAGAATATTTTTTAAGTATATGGAAATACCAAAATAAGTAGCTAAAAGCTTGAGTAGTGTGGCTTATAGGGAGTGGGAATTTGGGAAGATGCTGTTTTTATATTATACACTTGGAAGGTCTATTTAACTTTTTAAATGTATGAATATATAACTTCTTAAATCTAACTTTATTTTTTTTGGAGGGGGGCTTTCTCTTCTGTGAATGCTTATTCATGTTCTATGCCATTTTAAAATTATACCCACACTTCAATTATACCTTCACTTTGTTTTTACATTTCTTTGTTTTATTTTTTGTATTGGTGATTCATTGGTTTTAAATGCTGCAAATATCTTTTCTTAGTCAGTCTCTTGTCTACTAATGTTACCTGTGGTGTTATTCCCTGAAAATAATTTTTCCTTTAATTTTGATGTAGCCAGCATCTATATTTCATCTTACTGCTTGCCTTTAGGATCTTGTTTAGGTAGCCTGTCTTTAACCATATATCACAAATATATTCTCCTGTATTTTCTTCCATTAGCTCTGTTTACCTGTAGTCTACCTATATATATGGATAAGATAGGGATGCAGTTGTATATTTATTTTAAAATTTTTATTGAGATATAATTGACATGTAATATTATATTAGTTTTAGGTGTACAGAATAATGATTCTATATTTGTATATATTGCAAAATGATTGCCACAATAAGTATAGTTAATATCCATCACCATATATAGCGATGAGAACTTTTTGTGTGTATGAGAACTTTTAGGATCTACTCTCTTAGCAACTTTCAAATATACAATGCAGTATTATTAACTATAGTCACCATGCTGTACATTATATCCCAAGGACTTATTTATTTTATAACTGGAAGTTTGTACCTTTTGACCACCTTCACTCATTTTGCCCACCCATCATCCTCCACCTCTGGCAACCACTAATCTGTTTTCTGTATGTATGAGTTCATTATTTTTTTCTAATTTTATTTTTAATCAAACTGTAATGTAAGTTATAGCTATAGACAGACATAGCTGTGACTCTAGATCTTTCTACATATTTAGCTATGAAGTCTTAGGTAAGATTCTCAACCTCTTTGAATCTAAGTTGCTTCATTTGTAAAATTAATACAATAACATCTAATAGGGTTGCCACTAAGATTGATGAAGTTGTAGAGCATGTCATATTCTTAATACATTGTCCAGCACACAATGAACACTAAATAGATGAAGATTAAAAATACACAGAACTGAAAATTTATTTTTAAAATATTTTGAAAGTTTTTCTAATGGCTACTTTGCAACTTGTTAAGTTAATGCCTTCCCACTATAATATACAAGAGATTTATGTACTATAGAAGATTAAAAGTAAAGGCATGGGATGGACAGGATATATAGTTAATGTAAAACAAAACTATTAAAAGTTCAAATACAGCTTTGTAGAGGTTTAAAAATTAGAATTAATATTCAATTAGTAACCATTAAGAATTTAGTATTTTATTAATATATGTGCCCTCTTTGTATCATAAAATGTTGAATATACTTAATTTACTTTCCAGTAGAACTATAAGATTAATTATATCCATTGCTTTTCTTTCTGTTCATAACTTGTTGTCCAACTGCAGCTTTCTTTGGTTCTGAATTGCAAGTCCTGAACTGAATACATTGCAACATTTTATTGCTGTTTTCCCTCCTGCCTGGTGCAGGACTAAAGCTATTTCAATCTCTGACTGGTCTTGCTGAACATCAGCGAATGCTTACTTTCACAATGAGGTTTTATATTATGTTCTACAGTTGAGAAACACTCATATTTGAGGAAAAGATATTGTTAAGCTCCAATAGAGGCAATTTGAAATGCAAATTTTATTTTGATTTTCTAAGATTTTTAAGGAGGGTACAGTGGGAATAAAGTTGAATGGTGATGTTTATAAAATGGCATAAATATTTATTTTGAGAATTTTATAGAAGAGCTAATTGACTGATATTAATGGGAATGTTTTACCTAAAATTAAATATGTCAATTCGCCCTCTCTCCTTGTTGTGGGCAGGATATGACGTGGGAGGAGAGAAACAGGTGTTGTTCAAGTTTTAAGACATTAATTTGTATGAAAAAGTTGTTCTTTTAAATCTCACTCGTATGTTGTTATTGTTGCTCTTGTTTCCCTTACTTTTGTGCAAGTAACAGCTAACATTTATTGAACACTTGCTACATACTGATCACTATGGTAAATGCTTTACTTATGTCATCTCATTTAATCCAGACTACAAATTTTCTAACAATTGTTTTCCCCATTTTACATATTAAAAAAAACCCTGAAAATATCAGGGACAGGGAATGCATTGCCTAGAGCCTCAGAGGTAGTGATTCTTGAAGCTACACTTTGTAACCAGGTATTATTTGATACTGTGCCATACTCTTTTTACAAAGAAAAATAGATGGTTCGTTTTAGAGTACGCCCAGAGACATCTTTTCCACAGAATTGGCATTGGCTCCTGAACTTTCATCATTAAAACTAAATTATTTTGAATTACATAAGCATTATTTAAAAACAGGAGTATTCTTCAACTGATAACATATATTTAATAAAGGTATTTAGTGTCTTAGGGGAGACAAGATTATCAGATCTTTCCCACCAAAAAAATGAACTGGAAAAAGCTCTCTTGTTGCTTGAAGTAGTCTCATATCAACAAGGCCATATCTTCATCCAAAGAGAAAAAATAGAGTCTGCCTGCATTTTGCCAAACAATAATACAGCCTAAATCTTTTCAGTATTCTGTGAAATAATTTCTCCACAGTCCACCTGCTAACTATGAGCTTTTTAAAAAAATTTATATTTTATTTTTGGCTGTGTTGTGTCTTCATTGCTGTGCCTGGGCTTTCTCTAGTTGCAGCGAGCGGGGGCTACTCTTCGTTGTGGTGCGCAGGCTTCTCACTGCAGTGGCTTCTCTTGTTGCAGAGCATAGGCTCTAGGTGTGTGAGCTTCAGTAGTTGTGGCACGCGGGCTCAGTAGTTTTGGCTCGCGGGCTCTAGGGTGCAGGCTCAGTTGCTGCGATGCATGAGCTTAGTTGCTCCATGGCATGTGAGAGGTGAGAGAGAGCTGAGCCTTCCTGGACCAGTGCTCGAACCCATGTCCCCTGCATTGGCAGGCAAATTCTTAACCACTGCACCACCAGGGAAGTTCCCCAATGCTTTTTTTTTTTATGTAAGTAGTTCTGATATTAAGTTTAGTCCAAAGACTTCAATCAAAAATCCATTTCCCACATAACCTAAATAGAAAAATTCACTATCTTCCGTTACTACTAGACTGTTTCCTTGTTTCCAGGTTTTTAGAAGTGAGGAATTGTCAGGGTCAGGGACTACTGGCTGCTAGGAGAAACTCAAGAATTTGAAGTTATAATAGATCCTATTCTTCTTGTCTAAGTCTCTCAGAATATTTTAAAGAATTCTCTCTGCAGGATGAAGTGAGAGTTCTTTTACTGGCTGGATTATATGAAATTAAATTTCTGCATGCGATTTGATTTTACTTAGAGCAAATGGGTTGTTCTCAGGTTGATAAGAACCAGTATCTCTCACTTTGCACACTACCCCCTGGCAGAAAGTTATGCACCTCAGAGACTGCAATCATTCTTTCAAGCCCTAGGATAGTATTTAGCTTATTGCAACAGTAATTTACTAAATGTTAAGGAAGCATTTAGCATAATCCAAGATTTCTACTCATCCTGGAATAAGCCTGACTATTATCTTATTTGTTCAAAAGAGTTGTTGTAACTTTAAAAGATAGAATTTTTGATGCAGCAGTATACAGCTTAAGCATTAGGAGAGCTTGACTCTTTTAGTCTCATGAATGTAATGTTGCTTTTATGATTTCAGAGAAACAGCATTTTCCTAAGCAAAGAGAGACCTTAGAATTTGTGTGACCAAATTGTTTCATATTACAAATAAGAAAGCAGATTCAGAAAATGGCTTGCAGAACACTAGGCATCCATTCCTACCATTCACACACACACACACGCACACACACACACACACACACACTTTATTATTTCACTGATTACCTTCTTTTCATCCTTTAAATTCAGGTTGAAATCATTTCCTCTAATAAAAATTCCTTAGCTTCCCAACTAGATTATTTCTTCCTGCTATGCCTTTCTCCTACCAAGACATTTACCATAATTCATAGCTTACTTAATTACCAGCCTACCCCCACCAGACTCTAAGTATTTAGTGATAGGGACTATGTCTGTACTGTTCCTGGTCATATCACTAGAAGCCTGCACAGTTTAAGGTCATATGGCATATGCTCAATAAATATTTGGTGAATGAATAAATGTAGGAATTAATGAAACTTTAACTCAGGACTCAAATAGAGACCCATCATTACCTATCCAGAACTTCTGAAGTTATATTATGTAGACACGTCAATGTATAACCCTATGTGTGCAATTTCCTGATTGCCGTCATATTCTACACAATAATGTTATTTTTTTGTTTCCTTCTTCCCGGGGAATATTTCAACAAATATATTTTATTGAAAATAATTTCTTTTAGTGTAATAATATTTTATTTTGTTCTATTTCCCACAAAGAACATCAGAAGAAGTGTGTGTGGTGGGGAGGGCGTTTCTTTAAGCCAGCCGATAAGACAAATTTTAGAGATGAGAAAGAATCTTGGATTATGTTAATCACTATAAATCACTGGAAGGGCATACATCTTGCTAACTATAGCTACTCGGATGCTAATCAGAGGCTCATCAGCTTTAGAAATATCAACCTTGTATGATTTCTGTGCTATATATGTACTCAGAAGACTAATGAGTTACATTAGAGATATCCAGCCAAGACCCACATATGAATGCATTTTCCCACTACTTGGATATTGCACGAAAGATGTGAGGAAAGTTAAAGCAAATGACAAAGTTCCATTGAAAAAAATATCAACTTTACATTGCCCTAATATTTATGGGGACAGAGGAAGGAGGGGAAGTGAAGTGGAAAGGTGATATGATCCCTATTAGCCAAATCCAACTACATCAAAATCTTGCTATTATAATTCAACAGAAAACTTCTTTACAACCCATCTCATTTTATTATCTCTCTGAGACAAAAGAGACCTTACATCTTCAAATATATTAAACATGTAGCTTTTATCATATAAATAGCAAATCACCTGGAATCATAGAGCATTATTAATTATTCCTATTTTAGGCTTATAGAAAAATATGAATGTTTGTCATAGAAATGCTAATCTTAAGATAATGTTATACAAACCATTATACAAACCATTATACAAACAAAAATTATACAAACCATTCAAAAACATCTGTATCTGATAAAAGAGCCACAACAATATAAGCCCAACATAAAAATGCTTGATCATGAATGAATGGGTAGTTGTCCCTAGTCGTACCACTTATTACCTATTTGACATTAACCTTTCTAAGCCTTAATTTCCTGATATGGAAAATGAGAATAATAATAACCCCACCTAATAAGTTATTGTGATGTTTAATAATGAAAAGGCCTATAGTATAGTATGTGGCACACAGTAAACATCCAGTGAATATTAGCTATTGTTGTTTGCTTAAGTTTCTAGATTTAGTGTATAAGAAGACTCAAATGTACATATATTACCAATTATGCTATGATAACACTGTTTCTAAAATGCCAAATTAATTTCTTGAAATTATTCCTGATTTAGAAAAATAAAGCATCGTTTTTCTCAGTAACAGATAAGCAAACAATGGTAGTTTTAATACCACTTCCAGGACTGTTTGTTTTATTTTCTGTTGGGTCTCTATCATTATATATTTTATTTCCTCAGTGTTTAAAAGATTGGAAGTGAAAAAACATAAACATAGGTATACAGGCTAAAAAACAAGAATCCCAGTGTTAATTTTAAGTCATTTCAAGAGGATTTCAACAAACTCTTTTCTCATCAGTCCAAACACCCTTTGGTATTTGGTATTTAACAGAAATCCTAATGATCAACTTACTTTGGCAATATGAACTAACCCAATTCAGCCATGTTATTTGGACATTGCTCCTATTAGCTAATTCCCTCTGGCTCAAAAAAGAGTAATACAAAGATTTGAAAAAACAAAAGCCCATAACTCAGTTCCAAACATGTTTCCACTTCCTCCAATACCCAAGCACGCATCTATCCTGTGCCTCAGTTTCTTTTGGTTAAGTGGGAATTAAATTACTAAATATGGAAGAAGAGTAACAAAATACATAGCCAGAACACTTTCCAAAACTAAATTTATGGGTAGCCGCTAATTTGCATATTGCTGCACAATTTGAAGTCTGTTGAGATGCCGTACTCTTAAAGCAAAAATATGAGGTAATCACCAAGTCATTAAGTATTTAGAAAGAAGCAACTCTATCCTCTAATCTGGAATGGAGGTCAGGGCAAATGAAAAGTAAGAAGAAGATTCGGTGGCTTCCCCAAAAGAACATATTACAGTATATAAACATATGTAGAGTTTAAAAGCACATGATGGTGTCACATAACAATATAAACAACAATTCAAGAGATGCCAAAGGGAAGGGCATGTAATACAGGGAAGTAAGAGGTAAGAAGCAACCAAGAAAAACAAACACACTGAATTAACAAAACTTTCCATGAGTAATTTCCCCAGGTGACCTACGAAAAAGGAAGGTGATGATGCCGGAATATACAAGTAGAGTTTCCCAGTATATAGACAAATATATGACAATAGATAACACTACAAATGGAAAGAAAACTTCTAAACGCATTAAAATACCATTTTTTTCCAAGAGAGAAAACCTGAAGCATTTATGCTTAGTTGGAATAAGTTTGCTACATACACTTTTCTTAGTGTGGATAGGTGGAGCAAAAAGCAAACTGAGAAGCTGAGCCTAATATATTTTGGTACATATTTTAAAAAACTGTAAATGATTTGTGAAAGGGAAGATATCCAGTCAACTTTATAGTAAAAAATATTTATTCACAGAGAATTTTGTAATTTGTCAACAGCCCAATGCTGTTGGGGATCATCAGTTCCAAAATTTTCTGGGCATTTACGTATTTCAGACGGGAAAACCAGAACTGGAGCTGTCTTTTTAAAGCTAGTGTTTTGGGCCACTGACCAAAAAAGAATAATAATAGGTTGCTCCTTCACTAAGGATAGGAAGACCTAATTAAGAAAAATGAGTTCTGTACAATTGCCTGGGTAGTAATGACTACTATATTTTACATACTATTGTATTACAGTAGATCAAAGTGAATCTACATCAAAAATTTCTGTATTTGTACATATTAACAAGAGCATAGAGAGAATGCTAGAAATAGAAGATTTTTTTTCATTTTGGTAAAAGTAAAGCAATACAGGTCTTATTATTTACAGTGCAATTATATGAGGTGACAGTGACTTATGTGTTAGTCAACAGAACGATACTCATTTCTCTCCAGGATTTTGTGTTTAGAGATGATCTGGGTAAAATGGGACTGGTCCCTAACTCAAGATCAAATTTGCTTTATAGATGACATTTTTCTCATACCTTCTAAAAGAGTGTATTTGTAAGTGGTATTATTCAAGTACTATCTACCATCATTACAGCACCTCATTTACAGTTGGCACTCTGACTTGATTAGCCTCAAAGCATACCTATATTTTTAAAGGGAGCATAAAACCGCCCCTCCCCCACCAACACCCCACTACGACCAGTCTGGATTTACCAGAAATCTGATGATTATGGAACTTGATAAGGATGTTAGCAAAATTGCACTTGAAGTGTCCTTTTCGAATATCCCCTTAGCTACTGAAAATTAGGTATGACCCAGAGCATTACCTTTGAAATCAAAAGGTTGGTTCATGGAGATGTAGGAAAAAAAGTTTATCTTATATATGTGATACGTCTATATTTAGAACCCAAGTGCATATCATTAACTAGCATATTTATGCACTTGAGCAACAGGCTAAATTAGATTGACAGAAAATTAAATGAGGGATTAAAGAATTATCATACAAGTGAATTTGCATGACAGATACAAGTTATTTTTACATTCATGTGGACAAATTGTCTTTTAACCAAAGCAGCTGTAACTTGTAGCTGATATGTGAAATCAAAATACTTAACCATTGCCATATTAATTGGAATATATTCCTTCCAACATCTTGCCATATTAATTGGAATACTTTCCAAACAATTTAGCCATGAAACATGGCATTAAAACATAAGATTAACTGCTGACTGGTGACTTAGATGATAAAGGTCACATCTGAAGTTGGAACGAAAAAAAAAGTCCACGGAAAATTGTGAACTGCAAATGCAGTAAAATCAAAGCTGTGTAAGATCTTCAAAAGAGTAGATAATAATTTTGAATTTTAATATTTTATGCTCAAGAAATAAAAGAATTTAGCTTTTAGGGTAAACATTTCCCTTAAAGTTACATTATATATATGTGTGTATATATATGTATATACATATATAGAGGAAGAGAGAGAAACCCTACAATATTTACTAATCTACAAAGTTTTTTGCAGCCCTAGACCTGCTGACATTTTGCCGCAGAATACATTTTTGAGTGAATTTTATCAATGACACACATAATAATTTATAAGTTAGGATTAGATTCAGCTGCATGTAACAAAAATGTCAAAACAATAGTGGCAACAAACAACAAAATAAGGTAGGTGTTTATTCTTCTTTCCCATAAAACAAGATTCCTTCAATATTTCTGCTTTACCACCTCGACTACATTGGTTCCTTTTCCAAGGGTACCTATAGTCCAGGAGACTTCCTGTTGTTTGCATTACAAGAAGCAAGAAAGAGAGACAAGAGAAGAAACAATTCCCATTTCGATAAAATTCAGCTCCCATACCTTTCTTGAAACGCCCCACTACAATTTTATTTGCATTTCACTGGCAGGAAACTGGTCACGTCACCCCTAGCTATAAGGAATTTTGGAGATGTGGTCTTTTAGCTGTCTTATTGCAACCTACATGAAAATGGAAATTCTATTACTTAAAAAAAAAAGAATGGATATTAAGTGAAAAGATATAATCTGCTATAACGTTTTGATTTATATATGCCTCTGTGTTTTGTTTTGGTTTTTTTCTCATTTTACCACAGCCTAACTTTTTAAAAATAAATTGGTAAGCCCTTAGGTCAGTGTCTTGGCTGCCCACAATGTGAAAGGAGCCTAGAGAAAGTTCTGTTAGGAAGGCTGGGACTATAGTATCATTTTTACTCAATCTAGAGTCGACTGAAAAAAAATGCACAATGTGAGAGTTGTGAGTTAAGTTTTATTTGGGGCAAAATGAGGACTATAGCCCGGGAGACAGCATCTCAGATAGCGCTGAGGAGCTACTCTGAAGAGGTAGGGGGGGAAAGTCAGTATATCTGTGACTTTGGTGAAGGCGGATACATGCAAGCAAACACATTTTTGCAGAAGCTAGCTGCTAGTCATGTGAAATTTGCCACTAGTCATGTGATATTTGCCACTAGTCATGAGAAGCAGGTGTCTCCGTTAATGATTTTAGTGCTTTTCTACATATGAGAAGATGCAAGAATTTGGACCCCTAAAATCTTCTGAAAATATCTATCTGAAGGCCCGTTCTGCCAGTTTTCCCAGAGCACAGAGTGCCTCATTCCTGATATTCACCCTGAAATCCTTTCAGGGTGTGTTGAAGGTCAGTGACTGCAGTGGCTAGTGACTTCATTCTTGTAGTGCCAGATGTGAGTGACAATTTTTATTTGACACTAGGCATCCAAACTCTCATACTATTGTATGGGTAAAGACTACCCTGTCAAGTTCCTACATGAAGGGTTACTTCAAGTCTTTGGTTCTTGTTTATTTTTACTTACAGGTTTTATGAAGATTAAAATTGATTCTGTTGGACATGATCAAACCTTTGCTATGTTGGAGACCTAATCCCACAAACTACAGGCAATATCTGATAACACACCCTGATGATAACCAGGCTGGCTGGAGAAATAATTCTCTGAGTTAGTGTTGCCGGTCGCGAAAGAATTTGGAGATGAAGTGATAGGTATAAAGTGAATTTATTTAGAGAATAACACAGCACAGACAGAGTGTGGGCCATCTCAGAAAGCGAGAGGCCTTGGGAGGAACACACTCCACAGACAGAGTGTGGGCCGTCTCGGAAGGCAGGAAGCAAGCGGCCTTGAAATACGGTGTGGTTAGTTTTTATGGACTGGGTAATTTCATAGGCTAATGAGTGGGAGGATTATTACAACTATTTTGGGGAAGGGATGGGGATTTCCAGGAATTGGGCCACTGCCCACTTTCTGACCTTTTATGGTTGACCTCAAAACTGTCATGGCACTGGTGGGTGTGTCATTTAGCATGCTAATGTATTACAGTGAGCGTATAATGAGGCTCAAGGTCTACTGAAAATTGAATTTTCCACCATCTTGGACGTAGTTGGTTCTCACTATTTTTCATCATGTACTGTGGCTATGTCATTCTTCTAAAGGTTGTGCCCTGCCCCCTTGCCTCCTGTTTCATTAGTACTGTTGAGATGCTCTGATTTCCCTCTCTCTCCCTGATATACTAGGACAGCCAATTCTTTCTTCATGGCTTTTATTAGTAAGTCTTAGTCATTTTCTTATTTATATGCTCTAAATATAGTTATCAAATATTGAGTCTTCTCTTGTTACTCTGGCATTGTTGGATTTACTCTGTATCCCTATCCCTCTAAATTGAGCACTGTCTATAATCTATCTGGAGGAACAAGATTTCTCAACTCTGGGGAATATATACTCTCTGGCTTCAATACAGAAATATTTCAATGACACTTTAGCTGTTTGAGTGCCTTAAAGCTTAGAATTTGGATGAAATATGGGTACCGTATTTGTATGGTGCCAGGGCAATTTAACTAAACACCATGAAACCAGCAGGAGGTTGGGTCCCTGAATGCCCAATATCATTTGGATTATACTTGGTTCTTGAATTACCTAACTCTTATTTTATGAGATTTCTGTAGAATCAGGAGGGCTTTCCAATTTTAATGTTCAAGTAATGTTTCAGTTTCTAATTACAATGTTTCAAGTAGTAAAAATGTTCACTACTTCTGCAAAGAGTAAAGTTCAATCATGAAGGAAAAAGGAATGTTTTATTAAATGCCTCTGAATTAGCCTTCCTAATTAGGCTAATTTAGGACCAAATAACTAAAGAGTACTACCAAAGAGTAATTGGTGAGCACAGATCTTTGGTAACATTGCAATGAGAATTGATAATTGTAGTAGGTTGAAAAATGGACCCCCAAAAGACATCCGAATCCCTGGAACCTGTGAATACTACTTTATATGACAGTCTTTGCAGATGTGATTAAGTTAAGGCTCTTGTGATAGGGAGAGTATCCTGGATTGTCCAGGTGAGACCTAAATGCAATCATATGTATCCTCTACGAGCAAAGCAGAGGGAGATTCGACACACACAGAGGAGTAGTTAATATAAAAAGGAAAGCAAGGGTAAGCTGAGACAAAGTGAGAGAGTGGCAAGGACATATATACACTACCAAATGTAAAATAGATAGCTAGTGGGAAGCAGCCGCATAGCACAGGGAGATCAGCTCTGTGCTTTGTGACCACCTGGAGGTGTGGGATAGGGAGGGTGGGAGGGAGGGAGATGCAAGAGGGAAGAGATATGGGGACATATGTATATGTATAACTGATTCACTTTGTTATAAAGCAGAAACTAACACACCATTGTAAAGCAATTATACTCCAATAAAGATGTTAATAAATAAATAAATAAATAAAAAGGAAAACAGATTGGAGTGATACAGCCACAGGCCAAGGAATGTCAACACCTACTACACGCTGAAAGAGAAAAAAGATTGGACTATTTTCTAGAGTCTTTAAAGGGAGTGTAGCCCTCACTGGCACCACAGTAATGCCAGTAATGTATTATTTTAACGAATTTGGAATTGATTTCTTTTTCACTTTTCTTCATATGTTATATCTGAATAACATATATCATACTCACATAGGATTGGCATAAGGTATATAATTGTATTGAAATTAAATTAAATTAACTTTCTTTTCTTGGCTCAATATGACCTAAAATTTTCCGATTGCCCTCATTCTCTTATATTCCATCAATTTTCTTTGTGATTTTCTAAAAAACATGAAGTGTTTATAATTTAGACAAAAATACAAATAAAAATGAAGAAAAATAAAACCATCTAAGGAGCAGCATGCACTGTATCATTTAGTTTCAGAATTTCACCTGGCTGCAGCTGTCAACTTTAGACAGAAGTCAGCTAGCTGATTCCAGGACTGGTGGTGCCCTAAAAGTTACACCATTCAACTTACACATCCCTGTTTTTAAACTACACAATAAGCCAGTGATCAAAATTTCTTTGTTGATAGTTTGCTTGATTTTGCTATGTTTTGTTTTTATTTTCCATTTGAACAATGTTTTCTACATTTTTCCTAAACTGGACAGGCATAATCGCTAGATATGCAAGGAATAGGGAGTAGGGTGGTGTTCTGAGTTAACTGGCACCATATTTCAATGTATTTCAGTGCTCTTTTAGTGACTTTTACAGACTGAGAATAATTTTGTCTCTTAATCCACTATACCTTATGTGCAAAAATAAGGGGTAGAGAGAATTGCTAGGAGAATTTGGCATGTGCAAATTAATTCACATTTCTTCTGCCTATCCTGGGCACCGCTTCTTGGATCATACATAAGGGAGCCTGTGGGTAGGGACATTTTATTTAATGAGGATGAGTTCTTCACTCACTGTGTATATTCACCCTGGTCATTTAGCAGGTCCACAACTGACCCTCAAATGCTTTGGAAAGGGAGAGCCAGCTTCACGCTTTATTGATCCAGCATTTCACTAGTCTCCCATTTAACTAAGAAAAGCTAATTTGGCAAGCTACAGGTATACCTTTATTCATTTGGATAGCAGCAGCATATTTGTGCATGAAAATTAACACCTCTGTGCATGGGTGTATTTCGCAAACATAGCTTCTGTTCAGAATTGCTTTAGCTTTCCCTGGAGCAAATAAACTCCTTATTTTGGAGCTTTTGGATTTTGAATGCTATGTCACCCTTTTAAGTATTTATCTATACAATTTTACAAGGCTAATAGACAGAGAAAAGTTTGAGGCACTGTAGTGTACATGGAAAGCATTAGTAATCCAGATACTATAAATATCCCTTAGACTTGATTCACTCAAAAAAAAATGTTGTTTTACATCATATCTATAACAATTCATTATTACAGGTACAATTTCATCCTGGTCAAGAGTGAATAGCACCTGACTCTGGGCATATTTGAGCTGCTCACGAAAAGATGATCCAAGGACTCTCCTAAATCCTGATCTAGTATGTGAGTACACCTTGCCTCAGTGACAGCAAAGTCAATACACACAGATAGTGGCCACCTGGGCTCCTCGTCGTCCAATTCAGAATTCCAGGCTAATACAATTCAGTACAGAAAAATCAAGTCATGTTGGTTTTAATGTATTATGTATTTTTATTCCACATCCATCAAAAAAATTTAAAAAAGCAAAAACAAGAGAGGAGCGAAGATAAGGTAAACAGAGAAGTCACTTTAATAAGCGCCACTGACATATTTTTTCCCTTTTCCTTTCTCACTCCCTTCTTATGGGCATAGTGTCTCCTTATATCAATATGAAAATTCTGGAAGAAGTGATTAATCTTATTTCCGGTCATTGTTATAGTCATAGGTTTGTTCAGGATCTTGTATTGTGTTCTGCCTTCAAAATCCATTAATTGCCTTTTCCCTTGACATAAAATCTCTGCTATTCTACATTTTTTAAACAGAAATCCCTCTAATGGAATTTACCAATAAGCAATTACCTCCGCTCTCAGTTCTGTGAGCCAAGACTGGCACCTACTGGTAAAATAAATTTGGTTCACAACTGGGATAAAATTTTTTTCAGCTCGTAGCTAGTAGTGTATTGTCTTGTGAGCTACTGCGATATTGCTTCATTTTATTCATTAATATTATACAGAAAAATTACAAAATATGATTATCTACATTCATATTATCTAAGTTACATTTAAAGGATAAAAGCTGGCTAATGTCCACTGAATTAAAGAAATTCAGTAACTGTAGATATTACTATTTGAGTTTCAAAACAAATTAGAATCAATCTGTCTGGACTCATCATCCAAACTTAGTGTGTTCCAAAAGACCGAGTTAAGAACTATAGAGGAACATTTGGACATTACATAGAAGATCTCAGATAAGCCTAAAAACAGTTTCAAATCAGGAATATGTTATCTCACAAGGTAGTGTTACATCACTGATGTTTCTAAGCCTAGGCTATGTAAGTATCAATTTAAAATGTAATAAATACAAGGTAGGCAGTGACATTTAAGATACTTGTTTTCTGTCCTCCAGATCTGTTTTTACAGATATGGAATGTAGCACCATTATCTATCTAGTTGCTCAAACCCCAAAACTTAAGATTCATCCCTAATTTATTCTTTTTCTTAACATTTTTCATCCAGTTCATCAACAAGTCTTCTTAAGTCTCCACCCAAAATATATCATATTTGTCTATCTTACAAACTTTACTGCTAACCTATGTCAAACAACTATCATCTTATCTGGAATACTAGGCTGTTAACTGGGGAATCTTGTTTCTACTATATGCAATTCTAATACTTAATCCTCTTCTCAATGCAGCAGACAGAGTGAATTTATTTTTTTAATGTAAATCTCATATTTAAATTGGATCTTGAGCTGCTGAAGGGGAAGTGCCTGGCACATATTATAAATGTTTTGCCTCACACACACATGCATTTAATTAGATATTTTTAAAAGATATATAAACACACATTTACAGGGTTAAGCTTGTGATTAAATTAATTACATTTTGATACATTACATAGTCTATATCATGTTTGATACATTTTAAAAAATATCTCAGCCAAGGAAAATATTACTTTTATAATTGTGGTTCCACAACTTTGCATTCTAAGAGTAATAAAGTAATATATGTTATTTGTCTTTACATTTTTACATTAGGTAGTATGAGTATCTAAATTATAGCTGTCAAGTACTACTCTCAATATCCAGAATATTTTTAACAGCTTTATTGAGGTATAATTGACATACAGTAAACTGCATATATTTAAAGTATACAGTTGATAAGTTTTGACATGTGTAAACATGCATGAAATCATCACCAAAATCAAGATAATGAACACATCTGTAACTACCAAAAATTTATTTAAGTCCCTTTGTAATTTCTACCTTCAGCCCCTTACTGTCTCCCTCCATCCCCGCACAGATAACAACTGACCTGCTTCTGTCTCTGCATTTTATAGAATATTATATAAATGAAATCATATAGTTTTTGACTGGTTTATTTCATGCAGAAAAGATTTTTGAGAATTATACCTATTGGAGCATGTATCAATAGTCAATGCTTTTTCCTTGCTAAATAATGTTCAATTTTGTAGGCATTTACTATACATTATTTATCCATTCATCTGTTGGTAGATATTTGGGTTGTAGTTATGTCTTTAAGTATACATATGTATGATTTTATTTCTCTTGGATAAATATATAGGAGGAAAATGTCTGGGTAATATGGCTTGTATACGTTTAACTTTTCAAGAAACTATGAGGCTTTGTCCAGACTTCTTCCACATACTACTAAACTCTTGATATGGTCAGTCTATTTAATTTTAGTCACGCTAATAGTTGTGAAGCAGTTCCACATTGTGGGTTTGATTCACTGTTTCCTTAGTGATTAATGGTAATCAGCATCTTTTCTTATGCTTATTTCTCATATGCATATCTTCTTTAGTGAAGACTCTGCTCATATCTTTTGTCCATTTATTACTGATTTGTCTTCTTATTTAGTTTTAAAGTTTTCTGTCTGATACATATGCAAGTGCTTTATCAGACATATGGCTTGCAAATATTTCCTCCCAGTTTGTGAGTTGTCTTTTCATTCTCTTAACAGTATCTTTCAAAGAGCAGAAGTTTTTAATTTTGATGAATCCACATTTATCTTTTATGCTTCATGCCTTTTTTTTTTTTTTTTTTTTTTTTTGCGGTACGCGGGCCTCTCACTGTTGTGGCCTCTCCCGTTGCGGGGCACAGGCTCTGGACGCGCAGGCTCAGCGGCCATGGCTCACGGGCCTAGCCGCTCCGCGGCATGTGGGATCTTCCCGTACCGGGGCACGAACCCGTGTCCCCTGCATTGGCAGGCAGACTCTCAACCACTGTGCCACCAGGGAAGCCCAGAAGTTCCCTTTTATTCTTAATTTTCTGGGGTTTTTTAAAATAAAGAATAGATGTCAAATTGTGTAAAATGGGCTTCCCTGGCAGTGCAGTGCTTAAGAATCCACCTGCCAATGCAGGGGAAACTGGTTCGAGCCTTGGTCCCGGATGGTCCTGCATGCTGCAGAGCAACTAAACCTGCGAGCCACAACTACTGAGCCCACGTGCCACAACTACTGAAGCCCTCACGCCTAGAGCCCGTGCTCCACAACAAGAGAAGCCACCACAATGAGAAGACACTGCACCACAACAGAGAGTAGCTCCCACTCACCGCAACTAGAGAAAGCCCATGTGCAGCAACAAAGACCCAACGCAGCCAAAAATAAATACATTTATTTTTAAACATTCTGCATCCATAAAATAATCAAATGTTTTTTAAATTTTGATTTTTAAAAATGGTGAAAAATGGTGAATTATATTTATTGATATCCAAATGTAAAACCAATCTTGCAATCCTGAGATAAACCTCACTAGTCCTGATATGTATTGTATACATTTATATTTATATATAAATATTTTGCATTATTTATATATTCATTTATATTTACTGATATTGTATTCTTTAACCTATAAACATATCTATACATATTTATGTATAGATATATTTACATATACAGTTGACCCTTTGAACAGCATGGTTTTGAACTGTGCAGGTTCTCTTTTTTTTTAAACATCTTTTTTTCCCATATCCCCTCCCTCTTGCGTCTCCCTCCCTCCCACCCTCCCTATCCCACCCCTCTAGGTGGTCGCAAAGCACCGAGCTGATCTCCCTGTGCTATGCGGCTGCTTCCCACTAGCTATCTATTTTACGTTTGGTAGTGTATATATGTCCATTGTGCAGGTTCTCTTATACACTATTTTTTTATTAGTAGTAAATATTACATACAGTACTACATGATCCGAGGTTGTTTGAATCTGTGGATGCAGATACAGAGGAACCTTGGTTAGGAAGGGACAACAATAAGCTATACACATTGTTCAAGGATCAACTGTATATAGCTGGATTCAATTTGTAAAATTTTTAAAAGAAATTTTGCACAAATATTTCTGAAGAATATTGTTTCTAACTTTATTTTCTTTCAAAATTTGTCTGGTTTTGATACCATGACCTCATACTGGCCTTGCTATAAAAGCTTTTATTGAATTGCTATTATCTCTTTCTTCAAAGTTTGGATGAATTCCCTAGCAAAGCCACCTGGACTTGAAGTTTTCTTTATGGGGAAGTTGTTAACTACAAATCAGCTTCTTTTTATGGATAAATGGCTAAGAAGGTTTTTCTTTTTCTTTTCTTTTTTATGAATGTGTATTTATGTATGTGTTTTTATAACACATATGAGAAATACATACAGTTGTACTTTTTCTTTAATTGGGGTATAGTTGCTTTACAATGTTGTGTTAGTTTCTGCTGTATAATAAAGTGAATCAGCTGTATGTATACATATATCCCCTCCCTCTTGGACCTCCCTCCCACGCCCCCTGTGCCGCCCATCTAGGTCACCACAGAGCACTGAGCTCAGCTCCCTGCGCTATACAGCAGGTTCCCACTAGCTCTCTGTTTTACACATGGTAGTGTATATATGTCAATCCCAATCCATCCCACCCCTCCTTCCTCTCCCCATGTCCACATGTCCGTTCTCTACTTCCGCATCTCTATTCCTGCCCTGCAAATAGGTTCATCTGTACCATTTATCTAGATTCCACATATATGCATTAATATACAATATTTGTTTTTCTCTTTCTGACTTACTTCACTCTGTATGACAGACTCTAAATCCATCCATGTCTCTACAAATGACCCAATTTCGTTCCTTTTTATGGCTGAGTAATATTCCATTGTATATATGTACCACATCTTCTTTATCCATTCATCTGTCAATGGACGTTTAGGTTGCTTTCATGTCCTGCCTATTGTAAATAGTGCTGCAATGAACATTGGGGTGCATGTGTCTTTTTGAATTATGATACTTCTTATACCTACTTTTCTAAGGAATTGATTATTATGGCTTTAGTATAGTTCAGTAATTTTCCAGAAATACAAGTTTCCCTGTATTACACTAACTTTATTTAGGTGAGTTTTTTTTTCCTTTATTCTTTGGAGCAGTTTCAGGTTCACAGCAAAATTAAACAGAAGGTACAGATGTTTCTCATTTATTTCCTACCCCCACACATGCATAGACTCTCCCACTGTCAACATCACCCACAAGAGTGGTATATTTGTTATAATTGATGAACCTACAATGACACATCAGTATCAACCAAAGTCCATAATTTACATTATGGTTCACTCTTGGTGTTGCACATTCACTGAATTTGAGCAAATGTATAATGATATCTATTATTATAATAGCATGTAATGTATTTCACTGCTCTAATAATCCTCAGTGCTCTGCCTGTTCATTTCTCCCCAACCCCATGTTTGTCAACCACTGATCTTTTTCATTGTCTCCATAGTTTTGCCATTTCTAGAATGTCATATAGTTGGAAAAATACAGTATGTTGGCTTTTCAAAGTAGCTTCTTTCACTTAGTAATATACATTTAAGACTCCTCTAGATATTTTCATAGCTCAATAGCGCATTTCTTTGTAGTCCTAAATAATGTTTAATTGTCTGGATTTACCACAGTATATTTATCCACTCACCTACTGAAGAACATCATATTGCTGCCAAGTTTTTACAATTATAAAGAAAGCTGCTATAAACAACCATGTGCAGGGTTTGTATGGACATAAGTTTTCAGTTCCTTTGGGTAAAGACCAAGGAGCATGATTGCTAGATCATGTAATAACAGTGTGTTTAGTTTTATAAGGCAGCATCAAAGAGTCTTCCAAAGTGGCTGTACCATTTTGCCTTCTCACCAGCAATGAACGAGAGTTCCTATTGCTCCAGTCTCACCAGCATTTGGTGTGGTCAGTGTTCTGTATTTTGGCCATTCCAATAAGTGTGCAGTGGTATCTCATTATCGTTTTAATTTGCATTTCCCTGATGACGTATGGTGTAGAAAATCTTTGCATATGCTTGTCACCTGTATATTTTCTTTGGTGAGGTGTCTGTTAAGGTCTTTGGCCCATTTTAAATCTGTTTGTTATTTTGAGTTTTAAGAGTTCTTCATATATTTTTGATGACAATCCTTTATCACATATTTTTTTATAAATATTTTCTCCTGATACGTGGCTTGCCTTCTAGTTTTCTTGACTGTCTTTCACAGAGCAAAAGATTTTAATTTTAATGAGGTCTAGCTTATCAATTATTTCTGGATAATTGGGAATAAAATGGATCATGCCTTTGGTGTTGTATCTAAAAAGTCATCACCATACTGAAGATCATGGAGGTTTTTCCCTATGTTTTCTTCTAGGAATTTTACAGGTTTTCATTTTACATTTAGGTATGTGATCAACTTTGAGTTAATTTTTGTGAAGGGTGAAGGTCTGTGTCTAGATTCATTTTTTTGCATGTTGATGTCCAGTTGTTGCAGCACCATTATTGAAGAGACTATCTTTGCTCCATTGTATTGCCTTTGCACCTTTGTCAAAGATCAGTTGACTATTTTTATGTGGGTCTATTTGTGGACTCTCTGTACTGTTCCATCAATCTGTATACTTTTGCCCATACCACACTGACTTGATTACAGTAGCATTACAGTAAGTCTTAAAGTCAAGTAATGTCAGTCTTCCAACTTTGTTCTTTTCCTTAAATATTGTGTTGGTTGTTCTGGGTCTTTTGCCTCTTATTATACATTTTAGAATCATTTCATCAATATCCACAAAATAACTTATTGGAATTTTGATTTTGAATACATTGACTCTCTAGACCCAGTTGGGAAGAACTGACATCTAGACAATATTGAGTCTTCCTATGCATAGACATAGACTATCTCTCTATCTCTCCATTTATTTAGTTCTTTGATTTTATTCATCAGAGTTTTGTAGCTTTGCTCATATAGATATTGTACATATTTTGTTAGATTTATACCTAAGTATTTCATTTCTGTGGTTACTAATGTAAATAGTATTGTGTTTATAACCTTTAATTCCACTTATTCATTGCTGGTATATAGGAAAGCAATTGACTTTCGTATGTTGGCCTTATATACTGCAATTTTGCTTATTAGTTCCAGGAGTTTTCTTGTTGATTCTTTTGGATTTTCTATATAGATGATCATATCATATGTAAACAAAGACAGCTTTATGTCTTTCTTTCCAACCTGTATACCTTTTACTTCCTTTTTTGTCTTATTGCACTATCCAGAAACTCCAGTATGATGTTAAAAAGGAGTGATGAAGGGGACTTTTCTTGCCTATACCTCATCTTAGTGGGAAAGCTTCAGGCTTCTCACCATTAAGTATTATGTTAGCTATAGGCTTTTTTTTTTTCTTTTTTGGACAGTCTTTATCAAATTGAGGATGTTTCCTCTATTCCTAGTTTACTGAGGGTCTTAAAATGAATGAGTGTTGGATTTTGTCAGACGATTTTTCTGATACGATTGTGTGATTTTGCTTTTTTAAGCCTGCTGCTGTAATGAATTACATTAATTGCTTTTTGTTTGTTGAAACTGCATCTGATTTGCTAATATTTTATTAAGGAATTTTACATCTATATTCATGAGAGAGATTGGTTTATAGTGTTCTTTTCATGTAATGCCTCTGTCTGGTTTTGGTATTGGGGTAATGCTGGCCTGATAGGATGAGTTAGGAAGTATTCCCTTTGCTTCTGTCTTCTAAAAGAGATTACAGAGAATTGGTATACTCTTTTCTTTCGATGTTTGGCAGAATTCATCAGTGAAGCCGACTGGAACTCTTGTTTTTAAAGGTCATTCATATTACTTCAATCTCTTTAATAGATAAGCCTATCCAAGTTGTCTATTTCTTCTTCTGTGAGTTTTGGCGGACTGTGTCTTTTAAGAAATTGGTTCATTTCATCTAGGTTATCAAATTTGTGTGTGTAGAGTTGTTCATAATATTTCTTTATTATTCTTTTAATTTCCATGGGATCTATAGTGATGACCCTCTTTCATTTTTGATGTTAGTAATTTGTGTCCTCTCTCTTGTTTCCTTAGTTTTCCTGGCTAAAGGTTTATTGAATTTATTGATCTGTTCAAAGAAGCATCTTTGGTTTTGTTGATTCTATTGACTTCCTATTTTAATTTCATTGGTTTCTATTCTAATTCTTATTGTTTATTTTTTTCTTCTTCTTTTGATTTAATTTGTTCTTCTTTCTCTAGGCTCCTAAGGTGGACACTTAGGTTATTGATTTTAGATCTTTCTTCTTTTCTAATATATGCATTCAATGCTATAGATTTCCCTCTTTTGCCTTTGCTGCATCTGAGAAATTTTGATAAGATGTGCTTTCATTTTCATTTAGTTCAGAATATTTTAAAATTTCCCTTTAGATTTCTTTTTTGACTCATGTGACTTTTTTTAGAAATTGTGCTGTTTAATCTCCACGTATTTGGGGGGTTTCCAGTTTTCTTTCTGTATTGATTTCTATATAGTTTAATTCTATTGTGATCTTGGAGTAGACATTGTATGATTTTTATTCCCTTTAATTTTTAAGGACTAAATAAAATAAATATATTTGCTAGTTGGGAGTTTTTTAAAATATCTGGATGCTCTGAAGGCATTCAATATAAAACTATAATATCTTACCACTCATGGGCAACTGAAATAAATTTTTCTTCTGGGAATATAGAGTTTAATGATCATGTTGGACTTTCTTCATTCAAGTTGTACTTTTTCATATATATATATATATGCATATGTGTGTGAATATATATTCCTCTTAGTCTCTACCCTAGAGATCCTCTGTGTGCAGAGGTCTAGCCAAGTCTCTTGACTGTCATAGCAAGATTCCAGATATAGAAACAGTTATTCATCAACCCTCATTTTTAACCCCAACTCCAGGCCCTCTACATAAAAGAAATGTATGCAATATCCTGGGAAGGAAAGAGCTGTGTGGAAAACTGAAGAATTGTTTCACTAAGAATGTCAACCCCTCTGCTGGAGACCCCCTTTTTTCCTTCCCCAACTTCTGAAAAAAAAATTGCTTCTCTTCTTGCCAGGAGGTAGAATAAACAATGCCCATCATAGGAGGGAACAGCAAGTAAACTATGGAAGGAAGTAGTAAAGGGAATAAAGGTTACCTAAGTATCAAAAAACTAGAACTAATTAGTGGCCCCCATGTTGGGACCTCAGCAAAAACAATGGCTGTGTCAGTAAACAAACCCAAAGATGCAATGACTTCTTAAGTCAGGTTAAATTTATTAGGTGTGAGGGATATCCAGGTTACATGCACAAATATTTGGACTGCTCTCACATTTTACAGTAGCTTGAACTTTAATAACTTCACTGGGATTCATGGCTTTTTTCTACGAATGTTTATTTGTATTTAAACAGATGTAATTTAATCTGGTGAAATAAAACTATGAAATAGGGGTAGAAAGATCAGTATCTAAAAAAGACTTGTTATAGGAACAGAGGAGAATAAAGACTGTGAAACAGCAAGAGGAGAGTTAATCTAGGGAAATTATAAAGAAAGACATTACTATCTCAAAAAATAAACATGTAAAGGAAAAATGAACTGTCTAAATATGGCATTCTTATTTTTTCTTTTTTAGTTATCTCATATTTATTCATTCATTCAACCAACAGTTATTATGTGTCAGTGCACCGTTACTATGGTTAAAATATATTTTTATTGGTAACATATCACACATATTCTGGTTTCGAAGAATCTAATATAGGTAAAGGATTCTAGGAGAAAAACAAATAAAACAACAGTAAGCAGGTAACCTTAAGTAGTAATGGATCAACAATCAGATCTGGTCTTTTGTCCTCTGTTTAAGGTTGTTGAGAATCTGATACATGAATTATTGAATTTATGTTGTGTTTCAATCTACATGTAACATTAGGTTGAAAGCATTTTAAAAGTATTATGTTACTGGAGAAAGCCATCATTGGTTATTCAACTCATTATCAACAGAAGGGAAAAAAAACTTTTGTGTTAAGAACTAAATCAAATGAAGTCTCCTCAGAATATTTTTTTTATTATTTCAGAAAGTAAATATTTGAACTTTAAAAAGCTAACTAAGTACATTCTAAGAACATTTTTTTTAATGAAGTTACTGGCAACAACAAAATCTTGTGAATCTTTTCTCCTGCTTATTTTTAAAATTCTTTGTAGAGAGCACAGCATATACTATACAAATAACAAAATCACCCACAATCTCTTTATTTTTACATTCTTTTATTTGTTATTCCAAATATATAATGAAATATGTGTATTTTCTTATAGAAGTAGTATCTCTTCTTTTAAACTTTTTTCAACACGATAATACAATGTGAACATTACCTATAATCACAGTTATACCTCCATAACATCATTTTAAATGGAGACACAGTATTCCATTATTTACTATATCGTTCTTTCTAGATATTTAGATGGTTCCCAAATTGTCACTTTATGCCACAAGCACATTGCAGTAAACATACTTGATGCATAAATGTTAGGTGACAACTTCATGTCCTTTTGACCCATTCCTAGCAGTGAATTTTGTGGACCAAAGGATATAATCATTTTTAAAGATTTTGACCTATATTCAAATTCCTGTATTAAAGGTTGCAGCAATTTGCATATTTTCCTGTATATTTGGCAACATTAGATGTTAACATGGAAAGAAAAGTTGATCAACTGAAATAGATTAAACACAATTTTACTTTCTTATCTTTGAGACACTTTAAGAATTACCCAAAAAATCAACATAAAACTTTATGTTTTAACTTAACAGTTACAACCACAATCAACAAACAAATCAAAAAGTTTTGTGTATTTGTTCTGGTCACACTGAAAAATGAGACCCTCCTCGTTGGAGCAGCACAATTGAAATTCAAAGAAACATTGAAATAATGAAACCAAAAGATAAACCTGATGAAACTACATTTCAAAGGTGAGGCACAATGAAAAAGGGATTCCACATATCACTAAATGAGTACTTGGAGAGTTTCGGGCTTGGCCATGGGTTTTCTGACCCACTGAACATTAAAAACTTGGTAGTAGTGGTGGGGGGTGGAATTTGGGGGTGGGGGAGAGATGTGCCCCATGGCAAGGAAATACAAATTATGTGAGAGGGATTTGAGCCAACCAGAATAATTTGGAGATTCACTACTACAACTCCACCCCAAAATAAAATTTGATGCATTGAAGATAATTGATAATTAGGAAGAAATTGACACAAAATCAATGTATAGATACTGTGAAAGAAACAACCTGCAAAACCATAGAGAGGTAAAAAAGAAAAAAGTGAAAAACACATTGAGTATTAAAATCATTTGTCACCATCATCTCTTTATGCAAATTCTTATTTTTAAAATCTCACTTTTAATTTGTTTTAGAGTTTAAAGTATAATAAGCCATTCTGATTCCTCTAAATACACATTACTTTTAGATACAAGAAGACATTTCTCAGTAATAGAGAGTGAATTTTAGCTGGGCTCTAAATATGAAGTCCTAGGAAAGAGTAAATGCAAGTCAAATTTCTAATTTCACAAATTTAACTAATTATCTAACAGGTTTCTCTGATCTATGGTAACATTTTCTGAACCAGTCTCTTACTTTTCTTCTTCTTTCTTTGTTTTTTTTTTTTTTTTTTTTTTTTTTTTTTTTTTTTTTGTCTTATGCTCTCTACTTGTCTCTAAGATTACAGTAAGAATCTCAAAACTTGGGATATTTTACTGAAGATAGTGCCAGTTCTTTTAGGGTTCTTTCTGTACCAAGATAAAATATATTCCATTAATGTCAGTATCAGGAAAATAAGTTTCTTTCTTTAGGCATCAGTAGACTGTAGTTGAGCCTTTTTCTATGTTTTCGTCTCTTCTGGACTGTGAAATCAAAAGACTGATACAGTTTAATACACATAAGGAGAAACACAAAAACATGTCACTAGATTTAGTGCAAGATGTAGATATTTTCCAGTAAATATAAAAGCTGATTTCTTTCAAGTTAGTGTGTAAATATAACTGATGTCATCACTTTGGTAGCTCCACATTTATTTCATACTACTCAAACTGTATCCAAGAATACAGTGAAACTTTTCAGGGCAAGGATCCTATCTATCTCACTCATTTTTAAATTTCTGTGCCTTGCAAATTGTGGGGCATAAAGTAGGTGCTTGCCTTAGTCATAACAAAATATCAGGTTGCCATAACAAAATATCATAGACTGAGTAACTTAAACAATAGGCATTTATTTTTCATAGTTCTAGAGGCTGGAAAGTGTGACATCAGGTGCCAGCACAGTTGGGTTCTGCTAGAGAACTTCCTGGCTTTCAGACGGCTGTCTTCTTGCTATATCCTCATATGTTGGAGAGAGAGAGCTCTGGTGTCTCTTCTTCCCAGCATGGGGGTTCCACCTTTATGACCTCATCTGAGCCTAATTACCTCTCAAAGGCCCTACCTCCTAACACCATCACACTGGGGGGTGAGGACTTCAACAGATGAATTTTGGGGAGGACACAATCAGTCCCTAACAGTGTTTAAACATATTTGTCAAATAAAAGTGGATTAAAATAAAGTATCAATGGCAGGAGTGATAAATCTTACCATGTCCATACAGATAGGTCAAGCATAGCAAATTGATCAAATGCTGGGTCCCATTTGACTCAGCTTTGTACTAGTACAATTAATATATTGATCTCAGATATAATAATGTCTTATGTGAATTATTTAATTCCCATATAAAGATATTGACACTTTATTGTACATATAATTTTAATGGCAGCTTCCATTAAAGATTTCATAAAGATTCTTCCATAAATATTCCAAGGGTCTTCTCTCCATTTTTCACTTAATTTCTCTATATGCTCTTAATCTTGCTAGAAATCTGCAATTAATTTTTTTCATGGAAGAGAGACAATGCTTATTGAGTATTAGTTCTCAAACCTGTGCATAATATTTTCTTCCAAATACTTTGTGAAGTGGACTTTGCAATCCTGTTTTATGATTGACTAATCTAATTGTTCCAAAATATTAAAATGTCTGTGCCACTCTTTCAATTCCCACTGTACAGATGTTAGTACTATATTGTGGGTAGAATTTTAATGGAAGCCAGAATTTTTTCCTTATGCTTCACAATACGCGGAGTCCCCAAAGTACAGTCTTTATTCCCTTCTTCACTTTCACCATAAAGGCCCTTAACTTTCTCCACTGATTTTTGCCAACTGGTAATTTCATGACCACTTTTTCCCCTTTCTGAGAAATTTTGAGAATTACACAATGATATATCATGAAGCTGGAGAGGCAGTAGAATTGGGGTGTAATTAAGCAAGCCCTTGAAAATTTTTGCCTAATACCAAATTGGACTCAGTAAAATCAAATCAATTTATTCTTCCTCCTCTTTTTTAGCCAAAATATGATTTCTCCCTCAATTCAATTTTATTACAACTAGTAACATAACTAGACTGTACAATTTCTAATAAATAGGACTTGTGGGAGGTTATATATTCAATCACCAGTTATATAATTTTCTTGCTATAAGGAATATCTTCTAAGTTTGAAACAATCAGTGTTCAAATAACCATTTAGAGGAGAGAAAATATGAAGTCTGCTGGTAGCATGGTCTGAATTTACGGTATGGAATAAATACAGCTATTTACATGTCCTTTGCTCTCTGTTATACAAACACTAGAGAAAGGAATAATTTATAGACTCCTGCTTCCCTGGAAAGGCTGTAGTATAAGCTCAACATCTCCTAATAAACATTTAAAAAAATGGTTTAGTCTGTAAAGAAGTTAGTAATGGACAGATCAAAAAGCAAACCTGGATTTTTTTGTTATTCACTAGATAAACTATCATCATGTCAGCAAAATTTTCAATAACTATCTATGCACATAATGTTGACATTGTTCTTGTGGTAAGAACGGTTTAAACTGTGAAGGAAGTTTGAGGAAATCTTAGGGTCACTTCTCTTAACTTTAGAAATAATTGCAGAGAATTCTGAACAGAAATCTAATTGTCCGAGCTGCAGATATTCTTAACATTTTTTCATTTAGCAACCCTGCCCTAGTTTCTTTTAATAAAGAATAGCGAGTCCATGTTATTTAAGGTGTCATTTATTAATTGGTTATGAGAAACGCTCAGCGACTTCTTTGAGACTTGACAGTTGCCTTGCATAGCAAGCACGGCCCTGTTTTACTTGCTGCACTCAATTAAAATCTGGGTCTGCTGAGCAGTTTCTAGGTAGAGACCCAGTCTGATAGCTAATCATTAGTTCATATCCTAATGACACAAAAACATTCCTGGAGACATTTAATTTTTAGCACCAGAGGTTTTCTTGATATAAGATTTTTTTTAATAGCTAATAAAGTCTTACTTTAAAGTCTTACTTTAAAAATCAGAAATGGCATCACTGTCTGGTAAAATAAAGGAACAACCACTGAAAGGAGAAGAAAAATAATGGTTGTTGTCATCACTTGACAATGTATTTAAAGTGCTACTTTGTACAATAAGAATTCCTTCTACACTCAGGAAGGAAATAAGATGGTAGAGCTAAAATTATTAGGCCAAATTGTGCTTAGTTTTTCAGCTCGTTTTAGAGGTGTATCTGCATGTTTATTACTGAAAGTGTGACTTTCTTCATCAAGACTTGTTCCCATTATATGCCGAATCAGAAAGAGCACATATTTTCATCATTCTCCAAAGGAAAGTTTAAAAATTTATCTCATGATATTATGAAAGCAATAGCTCAAGGAAAAAGACCCATCCTTTAAATTTAGAAATGTTTTGAAAATAGTATTAACTCCAAGCCATTCTGATGTAATCTCTTAGTGACTAGATGTCAACTCTTTACATTATGCAACATGCAGCACGCCAGCTTTTGTCCATTTTTACTCTACCATGAAATTAATGGGCTAAGCAAAAATACTATCACCCACCTCTAAAACAATATGTCATTTTATCAGTGGGCTAAATTTTATCTTTGAGGTTTGCATAAAATGTACTCACTCTATAGATTCATGAAAAAAATATAATTGGAAACATTTACAAATTTCTTTCCTGGCACTCCTCAGATCCTGGCATCAGTGCTGCTTCTCTCTGTCCCTTCACAGCCAAGCTTTCTTTTAAAAATTATCTTGTGCTAATGCTCTGTGTTTCTTTAAGCCCATTTGTGCCTTCCTTCTTCAATCTAACATCTCTTCCTGTACCTACTTAAACCACTCTTATTTAGGTCACCAATAGCCTCCCGATAGCTAGATCCCAAGGACATTTTTATATCTTTATTTTATTGTACTCTGTGGGTTTTGATAATGTTGACAATTTGCCACCACCTTAAATTTTCTTTTCATTTAGCTAGTGTGACAAGATTCATTCTCATTTTGGAGGTCTGTGTTTAAATGTCACCTCAGAGGCTTTCTTTGGCCACCCTGTTTAGAATAATCTCCTGTCTCGATCCAAGCCCTGTTTTATTTTCTTCACATTACATATAACTAACTGAAATTATGTTGTGTACTTGTCTCCTTGACTATTGTATATGTTTATCCTAGGTTCTAAGCTTCATGAGAGCAAAGACTGTTCTCTTTGCCACTAACCCTCGTACCTATAACAGTGCCTTCCACACACAAAAAGGAAGCTTAATAAACAATGACTGATAAACATGAGTGAATGAATACTGGGTCCCAGACCCTTAAAGCTAACTGGATATTTTCACTTAGATATTTTGCAAGTACCTCAAAGTCAAGAGTTTAGAACTTAATTCTTTCTTCCCAAACATGATCTTTGAATGCTTCTTGTATATCTGAATTCCTTCATTTCATCACCCTTTGCATCTAAAAGGTAGACAGAATTTGGGGGTGATAATTCTGTAATTTTCTTGAGTTGTTTTTCTCTTATTTATTTCTATTTCTTCTGTCTTAGTTCAAACACTCCCACCTACTGCAATAGGCTTCTAACTGGTCTGTTGTCCCCAGTCTTGACTCCATTCAATCTATCCTCTACATTTTTACCTGCACAAACTTTCCAAAATGTAAACCTACTCATTTTCATCCTTAGGTAGAAATCTTTCAATATTTCACTAGGCTTCAACAATAAACCGGCACTTCTTTTGCTTAGCCTTGTGAGGATCTTCATGACCTGTAGTCTCACCCTTCACCATTCTCCTCCATGTTGTCTTCATGCTATAAAGGTACTTCCAGTGACCTAATTGCAATATGCTCTTTTATTACTCCCTGCCTTCATATATACTCTTCTCTCACATGTTAATACTCCTTCTCACTCTTCTCCTCCAATTCTTCTAGCTATTAATCACTCATTCTTTAACAACAACACTTATTGAGTACCTACTACATGCCAAGCATTGTGCTAGGTGCAGAAAGTATAGCAGTGAGGAAAAGCTAGACATGGTCTCTCCCTTCCTGAAGTAATAGTGTGGTAGGGGAAGAGGCCATATGGTAGGGGTAGGGCTTGAGGAAGACAGAGACATGCATAAAGTTATTTTAGAAAAGGTCATTTCATATTAAAATTCTCAAGAAAATTTCTGTGTTACACTAAAACAACTCAAAGACACAGAGGGAAGAACATTAATTTAAATTGCATGTATTACTTGGTATGAAAACAAAATCCATAAATATTCCTTTAAAAAAAAATTCAACTTCTAATTGCTACTTTCAGTGGTTGGGTAGAATGTCACATTAAAGAATCAAGTTGCATCTGGCTAACTTTTACTTTGATCTAGGTATACAAATAACAAAAACCAAATAGGATCCTTAATCTCGTGTGTGTGTGTGTGTGTGTGTGTGTGTGTGTGTGTGTGTGTGTGTATTGATAGATAGATAGATAGATAGATAGATAGATAGATGATAGATAAAATTTAAATATATATATATTATTTATATATATTATTTAAACCCATCAAGTATATTTCACCTGGGGATTATTGTTCATCATCTATACAGTGATAATTTATTAGATTAATCCAGAGAATAGGCCAACATTGCTATAATCATATAATTTATAAATGTAGTTATTAAAACAAAGATAATTATGTGAGTTAATTATATATTTTTGTGAAACTCTCAATTTTCTAGAAATTATGTTCATTCACTCTCTTGTTTAGTCAAATGCAAACCAAGTTATATATTCTTATTTTGGAAGCTTTAAAAGTAATATATTTTTGTTCCCAACAATATTACCCTCCTTCCAAATACTGTGTAAGGCGCCAATATATCATAAAAGCTTTAGAATAAGCAAATAAAATATATCACTGTTTTTATCCTGCAGGAACATTACAGTTCTGATTTGTGTGTGTGTGCGTTGAACAATCCATCCTTCTCCCACAGGCTTTATCTTGAACTAAAGCCTCACTGATTCTTGCAATAAGAAAAATCTATACAACAAATAAATGGAAATATTTACAGAACTCAAAATAGAGAGCTTTTTTTTTTTTTTTAAATTTGTTTGGTTGCGTTGGGTCTTAGTTGCGGCAGGTCTTAGTTGCGGCTCTCAGGCTCCTTAGTTGCAGCTTGCCGGCTCCTTGGTTGTGGCATGCGAACTCTTAGTTGTGACTAAGAGGGATGTGGGATCTAGTTCCCAGACCAGGGTTAGAACCTGGGCCCCCTGCTCTGGGAGCGCAGAGTCTTAACCACTGCACTGTACCACCAGGGAAGTCCCTAGAGAGTTTTTATAATAACCAGATATTTTGAGGAAAAGCAGGATTAAAACTTTTTTTTGAAGTCACTTACCTATTTTTATACCATATTCTCCATTCAGTTATAAATTTTCTATTTAATGAGTAGCTATTCTAAGTCTCAGTTTTTCCGTCATGACTACTTTGGTTTGTAAATAACCAAAATGCAATTCAATTTTTTGATAAAAACAGGAACTTATTGGCTTACATAACCTAGAATTGCTTGAATATATGCAGGCATGACTGGATCCACTGGATAAACAACATTGTCAAAGTCCAGTGTCTCTTACCTCTCTACTCTCCTTTCCTTTATCTCATGTCCAGGCTTCATGGGTTGAATCCTTATCAAGCCCTGGCTTGAATCAACTTTATTACCAACAATCCTAGTTGGAAACGATGTACCTTCTCCCTAAGCATTCCATAAGTGCACATTCCTGAACCCATCACTGGAATAGGGGGAGATCACTGGAATAGGGGGAGATAGCCAGGTAACACTGAAGTATAGAGCTGGAATCAACTCCATAGGAGGTTTCTGCAATAAAAAAAGAGGGTGTTTTCCCAGTAAGGAGAAGGATGTTTTTACAATAAAAAGATTAAGTTGCTTAGGCAGCAAAAAGCAAGAGTCATCATCTAGACATGTAGCTCAAGGAATTTATACCTTAGTGAGAAAGAGCAATAGATTCATAATTATAATTTCCACCCAATTCCACAATTAAATTTAGCTTTTTACCAAATATTAGAATAAAATTATACCCAAAAATTTACCGATTCAATACTGTATTCAAAGCAGTGCTCTAAGCATCTAGTGGAATCGATGAGGCATAAGTAGGACAGTCTCTGCAGTTAAGTTTATCTGTTGTAGGGGATGTGACTAGATTTCATGTAAATAAATAGATGGTAGATAGACAGACAGTAGATAGACTGAAACTGCAGCAAAGTATAAAACAAAGGAAGTAGAAATCAATCAAAATGTATGAGATTAATTCCTCCTCTCTTTTACTAGTTATGTGACTTTGAGCAATGCAACTCATTTCTCTAGGCTCTTTTGTTTACCTACATAATGGAAATACTATTTTCTATATATCTCGTACTCTTATGGGAATTAAAAATGATAAAATATCTGAAAATTCTCTTCCAGTAGTAAAACACTTTCCAAATAAGGCTTTTAAAAAGTTTCACAACAAGTAAATAAGTAGTTTATGCTACTTTGTACTAGTATCGTACTGTCATTACAGTTCAGTTATTTACTGTTGGTGTTTTTTTTTTTTTTTTTTTTTTGAGCCTACTGTTGGTTTTAATGACTGCTTGGAGTTTCACAAATAATAGTAAACTGAAAATAAATCAGTATATGTCATTTAAAGTAATTGAGGTAAGGTTAGGCATCAAATTTCCTAAAAGCACTGAGGAAAAACTAAATTAGAAGTGGGAAATTAATTGAGGTATTTTTAACATCCCATGTAAGGGAAATAAGATATAGTTTTAAACATATTAATTGAGAAATGCCCATTTCAAAAGAAAGAGTATAATTAATGGGATATACACTGACAGAGTCTCAGCAGAAGGCAAGGAAACTGTTTAAATTATTGGCTATTTTGTGGTAAATGATTAAGGCACAGGTTGGCAAACTTTTCAACAAAGTGCCTGATAGTAATTATTTTAGCCTCAGAGTAACATAAGTTCCCTGTCACAATGTTCAACTCTACCAGAATAATACAAAAGCAGCATAGATAGTATAGACACAAATATGTGTGCCAGTAAAATTTCTACACAAACTATGGCCCAAGGGCAATAGTTTATAGACCCTTGGTGTAAAGCAACAGAATCATTAGCATATCTAGCTGGATATAAGCCAATGTTTTCCCTTCTAACGTCTAGCGTTTGTTAGCTTTTTTGCAAAAAGAAAAGTGGAAGGATTATAAAAAGTGTCTTATTATGACAAAATATCATTGTAAATTATAATCTAGAGGTAGACAATGTCCTAAGTCATTTTACAAGCCCCATTTTGATATGATTTAACTGAACCCTGAAATTGTATCCACAAAAATTACTCCATCTTCTATTTCATATTTACCCATCTCGTCACCACCCAAAAAAAATAATGTCATTTCAGTTATCAGATACAAACCCAAATTCTTTATTCACTAGAGAATCATTCCAGATCAACTTCATAGCTTATAAATGAGCCAAAAAAACTTAACAGGCAAAGGTCTTGATGAACATGGGTTGCTCTTACAATTAAGTAGAAAAGGCCAATCATCTATTATTAACTAAAAAGAGAAGGATACATGGTAATAGTGATGTGTGTGTCTGTGTTTGTGTGTGTCTGTGTTTGTGTGTATGTATGTATGAGAAAGTATGATATATAAATACACACATATCTATATGGAAATTCATGAAAATAGTAGAAAATGTGGTAGCCATCTTTATTTTTTGTTTTTTGTTTTTTTTAACTTGCCAAAACCATTTCACCATTTTTCTGGCAATAGTTCCCCTAGTTTTGAGGAATTATTCTTTTTCACTCAAGCCATGAGGGTTTCCCAGTTTCTATACACAGGCCTGAATACGTGGCCCGACCTGAGCCAATAAGAGCCTCTGTTCCTTCCAATCACAGTGGTTAGCTGAAAGTTGAGGGAATAGATATGGCCCATTCAAAACTTTCCCTGGAATTTTATGATTGAAGCTGGGAGAGAGTCTCTGTGTATCTTGCCAGAATTGTGCTAGATGCTTATGGAAATATTCTCTAATAATACATTTCTCTCTATATATGCATACAAAAAGATAAGCTTTTTTAAAACTAAAATAAGATCATGATATAACTGTAATTATCCAATTTTCATGTAAAAATATACACTTTTGTTTGTAATTACATTGTGAGCTACCTTTATTAGTACCTAATTCATTTTCATAAGATACTTTATACACACACACACAAATTGACCTTCTAAAATAGTGTACCATATTTTTCTCAAATTTACATTTACGGGTGCAATGTTCATTTGTTTTTTACATTTATTTATGATGTTTTTCTCTGTAAAGACCTTTCAAACATTTTGTGTAGTCAAATCCGCCAATCATTTCATTTATGGTTTCTAGTTTTTGTGACTGGCTGAAAATGATCTATTACAAGAGAATACAAACATTTTTTCTCCTAGTGGTTTCATTGTATTATAATGTTAAAATCTTTACCATTTTGAAGTAAGGGGCCTTAATTTATGTTTACTGAACTTAAGAACCAATTACCCCCATCTACTGAAAAACAAATGTTTTCAACTGATTTGAAATGCCACATATATTATTCCAAAACTTCCACAAGTCCTTGGTCCTGTTTCTGAACTTATTATTTTGTTCCATTGATTTATATGTCTTTTCCTGAATCAGCAGCTTACTTCTTTTTTCTTTAGAGATTTATAATGATTTTGACACCAGTTAAAGCAGGTCCCACGTAATTGTTCCTTGTTTTCAAAACTTTTTAGCTATACTTAACACTTCTTCCAGATGGACATTATGGTTAGTGTACTTAACATTCTTCCAGTATTAAAGCTTTACACTCAGAAAACGTTCTTTCACACTACAAGGCTTTTACCTTTATGAGTCATATTACATGTTTCCTCATATACGACCTAAACATTTACTTTCTTTATGTTTTGATGCTTCTCTATGTGAGTGGTGTCTTTTTCCCCCCCACTGTATTTTTTTACTAGTTTTGTATCAGCATTTTGCCTAGAAGTCAGCCATCCTACTAGACTATCATCTTAATTATAACAGTTTGTAACTGAATCAATTGAGTTTTCCTGGTAGACAACCTTATTAACTATCAATAAGGATAATTGCTCTCCTTTCCAAATCTGTGGTTCTTTATCTTATTTATCTCATCTAAAATAATTGACATAAATATTCAGAAAAGTAGTTGAACAATCTACATCCCACTGCAGTAATATCGTACTGGGTTGGATGGTGTCCACATAAACTCATGTCCTTCCCGGAACCTCAGAATGTGACTTCATTTGGAAATAGATTGCTGCAGACATATAACTAGTTAAGATGAAGTCATACAGGAGTAGAATGGGGCCTTAATTCACATCACTGGTGTCCTTATAAGAAGAGGAGAAGGAGACACAAAGATAGAGACTAAGGGGAAAGCACCTTTTGAAGACAGAGGCAGAGATTGGAGTGATACAAGCCAAGGGATGGCAAAGAATGGGAAACCAAAGACAGTGAGAAAAAAACTAGAAGAAAATAATAAAACATTCTCCCTCAGAGGGTCCAGTAGAATCCAACACTGCTGACACCTTTATTTTAGACTTCTAGCATTCATAACTGTGGGAGAATAAAGTTTTGCTGTTTTAAGACACCTAATTTGTGGTACTTTGTTGAGCTAAACCTAGGAAACTAATACAAATATTGACTACAGCTTTTATTATCAGAAAACGACTTCTTTAGGTTTCTAAAGATATTCTTTATCAAGTTTAGGAAATTTCCTGCTATTTCTCTTTTACATAAAGTTTGTGTCATATTTCTTGAATATAATGATCTTTCAGCAGGTATCATTGTTATTATTCTACTGTTATTTTCTCCTTTATTGTATTAATATTTAACATTACAAAAACCTAAACAATTCTCCACCTCTCCCAGCGTGTACATGCTTTTGAAGCTCCTGACAGTAATAAGAGGAATCAATTTCTCTATACTTGGAATTTCTGCTGTCTATATGCTTACTCTGTCCAACAGAACAGGGCAAAGGCAACATTTTTCAATTCTGAGCCTAGGCCTCAAAAGAACTTGCATTCTTCCATGCTTCCTCTGGAAACCTGGCCACCACAGTCTGAGCAACTTTGGGCTAGGCTGATGAATAATGGATTTTGCCTGAGCCCAAAACAGCCAACTACCCATTGAGTAAATGAGGTTATCAACTGCTAGCTAACCACAGAGGCATGAGTGAGTCTAGCCAAAGTCAGCCAAGCCTGGCCCAGACCAAGAGCACTGCCTAGCTGACCCAAGGACTCAAGAGGAACAATTAATGGTTGTAGTTTTGGGCAACTAAGACTTGGAGTGATTTGTTATGCAGCAATAATATAAATAAGAATAAATACATATAATAAACATAAATGACCATGTAAAATATATGTATCTATATAAACTATATTAACAATATAAAATAAACAACTGATATAAAGTTTATCAGTAGATTTTATAAAATTAAAGCATCCTTGATTTCTTATTAAAGAAATGGTCATAGTATAGAATTATAATAAAACAGTACTAGGTTCGGTTACTAATGTTTTATTTAGAATTTTGAATTTATGTTGCAGAATAAAAGGCCTTGTATTTCCAGTAATTAAAATATTTTAAAATGATATTAAAATTCAAATAATACTGAGAGTGATAAATGCATCCTTCATAAGTCAGTAAAAGATATTGTTACAACTGCCAAATATAACCTTTACTTTATCATTTGCTGAATCCTCATTATATGCAAGGGACCTTATGTCATTTTTCTATTCAATAATCTATACATAAGATTATTAATCTCAAATTTACTGTAAGGACTGAAGCACAAATAAATTAAGTAGCTTGTCCAAGATCAAGCTATTAGTAAGTGTTGCAATTAGGTTTAAACTCTTATGTGAATAATCCCAAAACTTAATTTCTGGACCACTTTGAGGAGGTCTGGAGAACAAAGGAAGATCAGAGGAGGTAAACTGGTATGGCTTTACATCTGCATTTTGTAATTTACTCTGAAAATCAAATCTCTTCCTCAATATTTTCAATACTCAAGGGGTAATACTATACCCCCTTTTCTCTAATTTGGGATCCATATTTACTTTGTATAAACATGCTTAATATTTATTTTAATACTTAATTTAACTGGATTGTCACTGTTAGAAGAAATACGTGGGCTCATAAAAATGTTTTGAATTTGTAAGACACACTACCTAGCCTTTTCCAAGTCCATGTCTATGTTTTGAATAACACCCAACATAAAAATAAAGTTGGTGAGTATAAGCTTTCTACTAAAGTCAGTAAATATTCACGATATTAACACATGATTCCAATAAGGCCATGAATAATTAAATCTTAATGGGATATTGTATATAAATGATAAAATATGATAGTAAAAATAGTAAGCTATTGTTATGATTGATATTAAAAATTGTGAATAATAAATGCATGCAGAATTCTCTGTTCTAGAAAGAGGCACAATATAGCTGACCTCATGGGATCTATAGGTTGAAACCATGAGCAACCGTATAAATAGCATATGTTAGTGCCAAAGAAGGGATTCAGGTTGTAAATCCTATGTGAGAAGCCAGTGATTATTCTGGGCTATAATAGATGGGATGGTGGGATAACTATAGAAGAGGTGGGATTTGAGCTGAATCTCTGAAAAAGTTAGAACTTAGAGAAGCAGAGAAGGCCATAAGGATATCTTGTTAGGGGAAATGACATAAGTCAGAAATGACAAATATCTCTGATACTCCTGTCCCCACTCCAGAGCCCATGGCACACATTACTAAAGATCTGTAGCTTTTTCCTCTTCCTGAGTTGAGGCAGTCTCAGAATGCCCATCAATAGACAGCTGCCAATCAGAGATGGCACACAGAGAAAATTTTCTGTCAATCCATGATGGGTAAAAAAATTATGTGTGGAGTAAAATAAACAAAAGTATATTTATTTGACTGAAACAGGAAGAGTTAAGGAGAGTACTAATTGGAAAGTTTATAAGAACTGTAATTGGTGGCTAGAAGTTTGGATTTTTCTTATATACAATGGATAATGATTAAAAACTTCAGCAAAAAAGTAAATGAGGAAGCAATTGAGGACAGAGAAACCAGAGGAGGATTGTTACAGTAATCTTATAATGAGCAAGGGAAGCAAAATAGCATTAATGAAAAAGAAGTTACAGCAATAAGATGCCTAGAGCAGAAGCAAGAAGAGCTACAGTCCTGCAGCCTGTGGAACAAAAACCACATTCAGAGAAAGACAGACAAAATGAAAAGTCAGAGGACTATGTACCAGATGAAGGAACAAGGGAGTGGCATGATATAGCTAAAGTGATGAAAGGGAAGAACGTACAACTAAGATTACTCTACCCTTCAAGGATCTCATTCAGATTCTATGGAGAAATCAAAAGCTTTACAGACAAGCAAAAGCTAAGAGAATCCAGCACCACCAAACCAGCTCTACAACAAATGCTAAAGGAACTTCTCTAAGTGGGAAACACAAGAGAAGAAAAGGACCTACAAAAAACCCCACAAAACAATTAAGAAAATGGTAATAGGAAAATACTTATTGTGAGTGGATTAAATGTTCCAACCAAAAGACACAGGATCACTGAATGGATACAAAAATAAGACCCATATATATGCTGTCTACAAGAGACTCACTTCAGACCTAGGGACACATACAGACTGAAAGGGAGGGGATGGAAAAAGATATTCCATGCAAATGGAAATCAAAAGAAGGCTGGAGTAGCAAGACTCATATCATATAAAATAGACTTTAAAATAATGTTACAAGAGACAAGGAAGGACACTACATAAAGATCAAGGGATCAATCCAAGAAGAAGATATAACAATTATAAATATATATGCACCCAACATAAGAGTACCTCAATACATAAGGCAAATGCTAACAGCTATAAAAGAGCAAATCAACAGTAGCACAATAATAGTAGGGGACTTTAACACATCACTTACACCAATGGACAGATCATCCAGACAGAAAATTAATAAGGAAACACAAGCTTTAAATAACACAATAGACCAGATAGATTTAATTGATATTTATAGGACATTCCATCCAAAAACAGCTGATTACACTTTCTTCTCAAGGGCACATGGAACATTCTCCAGGATAGATCACATCTTGGGTCACATATTAAGCCTCAGTAAATTTAAGAAAATTGAAATCATATCAATCATCTTTTCCTACCACAACACTATTAGATTAGAAATCAATTACAGGGAAGAAAAACATAAAAAGCACAAACACATGGAGGCTAAACAATATGTTACTAAATAACCAAGATACCTGAAGAAAACAAAGAGGAAATCCAAAAATGCCTAGAGACAAATGACAAAAAAAACATGATGAGGGGCTTCCCTGGGGGCACAATGGTTGAGAGTCCGCCTGCTGATGCAGGGGATGCGGGTTCGTGCCCCAATCCGGGAAGATCCCACATGCCATGGAGCGGCTGGGCCCGTGAGCGGGCCCATGAGCCATGGCCGCTGAGCCTGCGCATCCGGAGGCTGTGCTCCACAACGGGAGAGGCCACAACAGTGAGAGGCCCACGTACCGCAAAAACAAACAAACAAAAAACACGATGATCCGAAACCTATGGGATGCAGCAAAAGTAGTTCTAAGAGGGAAGTTTATAGCAATACAAGCCTACCTCAAGAAAAATCTCAAATAAACAATCTAACCTTACACCTAAAGGAACAAGAGAAAGACAAAAAAAACAAAACCCAAAGTTAGTAGAAGGAAAGAAATCATAAAGATCAGAGCAGAAATAAATGAAATAGAAACAAAGAGAGCAATAGCAAATATGAATAAAAGTAAAAGCTGGTTCTTTGAGAAGATAAACAAAATTGATATACCATTAGCCAGACTCATAAAGAAAAAGAGGCAGAGGACTCAAATCAATAAAATTAGAAATGAAAAAGGACACCTTAAAACAGACATCACAGAAATACAAAGCAACGTAAGAGACTACTACAAGCAACTCTATGCCAATAAAGTGGACAACCTGGAAGAAATGGACAAATTCTTGGAAAGGTATAACCTTCCAAGCCTGAACTAGGAAGAAACAAAATATGAACAGACCAATCACAAGTAGTGAAATTGAAACTGTGACTAAAAATCTTCCAACAAACAAAAATCCAGGACCAGACGGCTTCACAGGTGAATTCTATCAAACATTTAGAGAAGAGCTAACACCCATCCTTCTCAAACTGTTCCCAAAAATTGCAGAGGAAGGGAACACCTCCAAACTCATTCTACAAGGCCAGCATCAGCCTGATACCAAAACCAGACAAAGATACTACAAAAAAAGAAAATTACAGACCAATATCACTGATGAATATACATGCAAAAATCCTCAACAAAATACCAACAAACAGAATCCAACAACACATTAAAATGATCATACACCATGATCAAGTGGGATTTATCCCAGGGTTGCAAGGATTCTTCAATATACACAAATCAGTCAATGTGATACACCATATTAACAAACTGAAGAATAAAAACCATATGATCCTCTCAATAGATGCAGAAGAAGCTTCTGACAAAATTCGACACCGATTTATGATAAAAACGCTCCAGAAAGTGGGCGTAGAAGGAACCTACCTCAACATAATAAAGGCCATATATGACAAACCCACAGCAAACATCATTCTCAATGGTGAAAAACTGAAAGCATTTCCTCTAAGATCAGGAACAAGACAAGGATGTCCTCTCTTGCCACTCTTATTCAACATAGTTTTGGAAGTCCTAGCCATGGCAATCAGAGAAGAAAAAGAAATAAAAGGAATACAAATTGGAAAAAAAAGTAAAACTATCACTGTTTGCAGATGACATGATACTATACATAGAGAATCCTAAAGATGCTACCAGGAAATTACTAGAGCTAATCAATGAATTTGGTAAAGTTGCAGGATACAAAATTAATGCACAGAAATCTCTGGCATTCCTATACACTAACAATGAAAGATAAGAAAGAGAAATTAAGCAAACACAAGAAATTAAAGATGATACCAACAGATGGAGAGATATACCATGTTCTTGGATTGGAAGAATCAATATTGTGAAAATGACTATACTACCCAAAGCAATCTACAGATTCAATGCAATCCCTATCAAATTACCAATGGCATTTTTTACAGAACTAGAACAAAAAATCTTAAAATTTTTATGGAGACAAAAAAGACCCCAAATAGCCAAAGCCATCTTGAGGGAAAAAACAGAACTGGAGGAATCAGACTCCCTGACTTCAGACTGTACTACAAAGCTACAGTAATCAAGACAATATGGTACTGGCACAAAAACAGAAATATAGATCAACAAAACAGGATAGAAAGACCAGAGATAAACCCACGCACCTATGGTCAACTAATCTACGACAAAGGAGGCAAGGATATACAATGGAGAAAAGACAGTCTCTTCAGTAAGTGGTGATGGGAAAACTGGACAGCTACATGTAAAAGAATGAAGTTAGAACACTCCCTATCACAATACACAAAAATAAACTCAAAATGGATTAAAGACCCAAATGTAAGGTCAGACACTATAAAACTCTTAGAGGAAAACCTATGAAGAACACTCTGACGTAGATCACAGCAAGATCTTTTTTGACCCACCTCCTACAGTAATGGAAATAAAAACAAAAATAAACAAATGACACCTAAAGAAACTTAAAAGCTTTTGCACAGCAAAGGAGACTATAAACAAGACGAAAAGACAATGCTTAGAATGAGAGAAAATATTTGCCAGTGAATCAACGGGCAAAGGATTAATCTCCAAGATATATAAACAGCTCATGCAGCTCAATATTAAAAAAACAAACAACCCAATCAAAAAATGGGCAGAAGACCTAAATAGACATTTCACCTAAGAAGACATAGAGACGGCCAAGAGGCACATGAAAAGCTGCTCAACATCACTGATTATTAGAGAAATGCAAATCAAAACTACAATGAGGTATCACTTCATACCAGTTAGAATGGGCATGATCATAAAATCTACAAACAACAAATGCTTGAGAGAGTGTGGAGAAAAGGGAACCCTCTTGCACTGCTGGTCGGAATGTAAATTGATACAGCCACTATGGAGAACAATATGGAGGTTCCTTAAAAAACTAAAAATAGAATTACCATATGACCCAGCAATCCCACTACTGGGCACATACCCAGAGAAAACCATAATTCAAAAAGACACATGCCCCCCAGTGTTCACTGCAGCATTATTTACAATAGCCAGGTCATGGAAGCAACTTAAATGCCCATTGACAGACTAATGGATAAAGAGGAGGTGGTACGTATATACAATGGAATATTACTCAGCCATAAAAAGGAATGAAATTGGGTCATTTGTAGAGATGTGGATGGACCTAGAGACTGTCATACAGAGTGAAGTAGTCAGAAAGATAGAAACAAATATAGTCTATTAACGCATATATGTGGAATCTAGAAAAATGGTACAGATGAACCGGTTTGCAAGGCAGAAATAGAGATACAGATGTAAAGAACAAACATATAGACACCAAGAGGGGAGAGTGGCGAGGGGCAGGGGGGGACGAAGTGGGAGATTGGGATTGACATGTATACACTAATTTGTATAAAATAGATAACTAATAAGAACCTGCTGTTTAAAAATAAATAAAATTAAATTTTAAAAAAAGAAATAAAATGCCTAATAAATTATTGTCAGGCATTAAGATTAATTTATATGAACAAAAGGATAGAATCAGTTAAGATTTATTGAATTCTTACTATGTCCAAGATTTATGATAAATATTTAAAATGTGTTATCTCATTTGACCATCATAATATCCAATGAGATAGGGATCTTTCCATCTCCATTTCACAAAAGAAGAAACTGAGGCACATAGATGCTAAGAACCTTGACACATTTTGAAAACTAAATAAAATATTGAGTCTATTTAACTGGTTTTGGTTTCAGAGTAATCTTTAATTTGACTTTAGTTCTCAGTTTAATCTTACATAGCTCTGATCTCTCTGTTGAGGTCTATAGACTCCTGCTTTGTGAGTGTTTAAAATAGTTTCCTCCAAGAAAAGAACGTGGAATTTGCTCAATTTCAGATTTTGCTCTCAACAAAAAAGTCAATTACACTTGGGAGAAATTACATTTCAATTAAGAAATACAACATATAACCAGAGTTGGATATATTTGTAATATATTCTTGTCATCTACATTGTAAAATTCATTATATCTTTTAAAATTATTTTGTTTTTCCTTATTTGCTACAAACTCATAAAAAATAGCTAAATATTTTATGTGCCTACTAAGTGCCAGGCACTGGACTAAGCACTTTGCACATATAATCTCTCTTAAGCCTCACATACTTTAATTAGGTGAGTAGATATACTTGCTGCCATTACACAGATAAAGAAAATGAAGCCTAGAGGGTTTAAATAACTTACCTAAGGTGAAATAGCAAAGCCAGGATCAAATTTAGATTCTATGGCTACAAAGCACAAAGTGTATTTCAGGGAACTAAATTCTATCTTTCTTCACAAAATTATACTGTGCCAGATATACACTAGAGCACACTTAGTGCTTAATTCATTTGGACAAATCACCTCTTCTTAAAACCAGAGACACTAAGTAAAGACTAAGAAACCCAGCATTTAGTGGGTAATTGTTATATATTCTGGACTCCATGATAAGCACTCTAGGCATGTGATAACATTCATTCTTTCTTTGATTCCACGTTATGTATTAAGCATTGTTCTGAGTGCTAGGGAAGCAGCAGAGAATAAAATGGATGAAGTCCATGCTATCTCATGAAGAAAAGGAAATAGATGCACACATACACAACAATCCTTGTTTCTCACTGTTGTAGTATACGTGGATTTCAAATGGCAAGGTATAGTTAAATAACAGCAGTCCCACAATAAAAGGATTGAAATTTCATTTGCCAAAGACAAGGTTAGGGTTAGGGTTACAGTGAGTAAACTCATAAAAACTTCATTGCTAGCTCTTCGGTCCACAAATTACTCCATAATTAATAGATGCACAGACGGGTGACCAATCACATGGCTTCTTTCAGCATTTGTTTGTGATCAGTCACAGCACATTTTATATTAATTACACACACTGATAGCATAACTGATAGTTATCTATTGGCATTTGATAGGAAAGCTGCTGTCTCCTTGTCTCCCAGTGATATATCTAGGGGATATTGTACAATTGTAGATAAACAAAAGAAGTAACTGGCCAACAAAGATGAAAGGGCAGCAAAGAAATGAAAGTGACTGTGGCTGGGCAGGAAAGGTATCTCTGTAGGGGCCATAAAATTGCCCTTTGAGTTAAGTTCTAGCACCACCACCCCTGCCCATTTTATATGTGAGTAAACCAAGACCAAGAAACAGTGAAGTACTGAGCCATGGTCATGCAGATGTCAAGTGCCAGGCTTGAAATCAGACTCATGTTTATCTGAATATTTAGTCCATATCCTTTTCAATATACTGAGTATCTTTCCCAAGGGACTTTTATGTGTGTGAAGTTTGAATGCATATTTAATATGACATATCTCTTAAACAACTTTAGTTGATAGACTGCAGTACAGCTACAGTCTGCAGTTAATACGGTCTGTATTTAGTACAGCTAAAATAATTCATATCCAAGTTTTGCTGATTGAGAGGCCCACACTGCACAATAAACCTGGCTTTTCTAGTCTGAATAAACAAGTCTTTTGGCAGCTCACTGCTGACACCATTTCAGGTTTTCCTTAGTCCATTTTTTTGGCCAAATTTTGGCATGCTACCATAGGACAAGAAAGAGTACTTGCTTAAGCTAACACATGTCCCAGAATTTTCCATTTAGAAAGAAAGGAAAATCATACAACCATACAACTTCACAAAGGAGACTGACTGTAGATAGTAGTGTAAGAACTTTGGGAGTTGTGGATGGAGATGCACTATGATTTCAGAATACTGCTTTTTCCTGGTGGGAAAATCCAAATCTGATAAAGATCTCTAAGTTTAGAGAACAAAAATTGGTCTTTGATTTCTTTGCACATAATGGTCTTTAATTCCCTTGCATTTAAAAGTCTTTAGGGGCTTCCCTGGTGGCGCAGTGGTTGAGAGTCCGCCTGCCGATGCAGGGGACACGGGTTCGTGCCCCTGTCAAAAAAAAAAAAAAAAAAAAAAAAAAAAAAGTCTTTAGCAGTCATGCAATCATCAGAACATTGCGGCAACTTCCTAACTAGGAAATGTAACACCTACTTATGCTACTGTTAGCTTCAGTAGTTCAAAGAATGCAAAGTCAATAGCAATTAGGAAAGAAAACCTTTGAGAAAGGGAAAGATAGCTATAAAACACCTAATTGTTTCTTTTAAAATCTACTCTCTTGGTACCTCCAAAAGCTAATGAAATGTCATTTCCCCATGACAAGTATCCCACAGGTCTTTCTCTTCTTGGTTAGGAAAAAAGGCATACTGTGACAACATATGTAATACCCTTCATTATTAAAACTTGCATTATTCTAATGTTTCTGACTTATAATTAATGTGTAAGTGATTCCAGAAGCTTAACTTCTATACCCTATTTGTTGCTTAGCAACAATCAAGCTGAGTGAAACACTGCTAGGGTATAGACTATGGGTCATGATGGGGAAAACTGCTTGGAAATTACTGAGTTAGGATTGCTCTCTCTGGAGTCCTTTAAGCATTGTCTCTGTATAATTTAGTTGAAGCAAACTAGCTTTGGTAATGGAAAATCCTAGATAAATGTGAAAACAGCTCTATTGTAGACTTTTTACTGCAATAAATAAGGCAATTGTTTTTCAAGAATACAGTGAATTCCACTGTCTCTAAGGATTTCTTGCTTAAAAATAAAAACCAGTTTTAATTGTCCTCATTGGTGCAAAGACAATGTTTTTGTTCTTTCCTTGAGTCTCAGCAGAATCAACAGGTGTAACTCTGGGCATTCTGTATGGTCACAGGAACATTCCTGTGTCTAGTCTACATGTGCAAAGTGAAGTAGGGGATTGTTATAAACTGAATGTTTGTGTCCCCTAACGTTCATGTGTTGAAATCTAATCCACAATATGATGGTATATGAAGGTGGGACCTTTGGGAGTTGATTAGGTCATGGGGGTGGAGTTCTCATGAGTGGGACTAATGCTGTCCAGGAGGAAGAAATTTTCCTCTAACTTTCTAGATTCTTCTGGCTAGTCTAAGAATTAAATTGGCCTGAGACTGATTAATAGGAGGAAAACAAACAAAAGTGTGATAAAATATATACATGGGAGAGACCCAGGTAAACTGGGTAATTTGCCAAAATGACCAAAGTCCTCAATTTAAGTACCATCTTCAGCTAAAAAGCAAAAGAGAATGTTGGGTGTATTGCATTGGAACTTCAAAGGGAAGGAAGATAATTCACATAGAGATGGAGGAATAAATGTTTGATACAAAATGTTTGCTGGACCATGTAGAGACAGTGGGGCAACAGAGTGGACTTTGATCATTAAGCCCTGCAGAGTACCTCCCACTACACTTAGCCCATATTCTTTGAAGATATCTCTGGTGATAGCTCTATTCAGGGAACAGGCCCTTTATCTGAATTCTTTTAGGCAGTTCAGGGGAGGTAACAAGAAAAACTTCTTGACTCTTCCGTTGCTTAAAACTAATCAGCCTAAATTAACCTTCATGCCAAAGAGACACGTTTTGAGGTGGCAAGGTTTGCTTCCCTACAGTGCCCTATAAAAGAGACCCCAGAGCACTCACTTGCTTCCTCCTTCTGCTATGTGAGGACGCAGCAAAAAAGACTGTCATCTGGGAACCAGAAGCTGGGCTCTCACTAGACTCTAAATGTGCCAGCGTCTTGAATTTGGACTTCCCAGCCTTCAGAACTATGAGAAATAAATTTCTGTTGTTTATAGGCCACCCAGTCTATGGGATTTTATTATGGCAGCCCAAGCTGACTAACACAGGGAAGGAGCCCATTATTCAAAAGAATTCAGGTCCACATCTCTTCCAATAAATCACAAAGAAAATAAAGACAAATGTATGGGGGTTTACTGTGCTAAAATTGTATAATAATCATGTGGATGTGTACATAACTTTCATGACTATTTTGAGACCTAACCATCTCAAATACTACCTTTGATAGCCTAAAGGCTTGATAGAGAATTTTGATCTGAATGAAGACTAAAGTCAAATACCTGTAAGGTTACATGACTCTTTCTACCTTTCACTCCTGAGCTACCAATTTATATATGGTAAATTGATATTTATCATATGTACTAGTTTACGTGACCAAAATTGAAATATGCAAATACAAGAAATATTCTCAAGGCAAGGAGTCCAGACATGTAGATTCCCACTCTACATGGAACTATAAAAACAGGCAACTAAAGTCGGGCTTCAATTGAGTTGACTTTGTTTAGACCTCATTTAAATATTTGAGTAAGGGAAACAAGTTATTTTTCCCTTCCTATTCCTATATTCTTCATTCATCTCTCTTATACTTGGAGTGTAATATTTTTAAAAACTCTAGTATCTAAATAAAAATTATTTCCTTCATTATCTTGTTACCTTTAATAATAATTGTGTTACTAAATTAAATATGTGTTATGAAAGTTAGATAATACATAGCAATTGGTTACCCAAATTTGTAGTAACTTAAGCATTCTATTAGATATAAAACTGTAACCTCAAAATTATTTTGATCCTCATCCAGTGTTGGAAAAAGCAATGTTATATCCATCTGTCAACTTTTATCTAGGGTGCTGCTAAAATATCAATGATAAAGATGTTCTGTATTCTGGTATTAATATCATTTGATAGTATGTCACTCTCTTAATAGTATGTCACTCTCTTAATTATAAGCCTCCATACAGAAATAGCCTACCATAGAAGAGATTTTAAATATGTGCTGTGAAAAGACTGTGGTATAAGCAAATCCAGTCATGCGACAATAACTAATCCCACACTTAAATTGATCTTGTTAATTGAAGATCTGAAGGGAATCTAGAATAGGTGCAACCAAAAAAGAAAGAACTGTCAATATGTTTCTAATACTGGCTGTTGAAGAGTGACTGATTGCCTTGGATATTTGAATTCACTATGTCAAGTGTAATCATCCAAAGGAGAAGGAGATATTGAGCTCTCATAACCTAATCAGATTAACTGTATTCAATTACTTAGCTTTCTCTGTCCTAATTATCTACTCTTTTCCATTACAATTTGACTTCACATGTAAATGTGTCCAGAAGAGTGTGCTAAATAACTGATATGATAATATTATATTATTTATCATTTGAAAAGTTATATCTGTATATATATGTATATTATATATATATGTAACTTTTGTGTTGATTCTATAGTTAGGTTATCAATTAAACTTGATTATCTTATTTCAGGAATATGAACATAACCAAAATCATAGACCAAATCATAGACTTGCCAAATATAATTGTATCTCAATCTTGGTGACCATCATTATTCATCATGGGAATTTTATGAAGTAGACATTCAGTGGAATCCCCTCCAGAGATTCTGAATAATGAGGTCTAAAATGATGTATCTCTGCTTTAACTAGAGATTTATTTCTGGCATAATGGAGTGAGTAGATCAACATAACCTCTCTCCATAAAACCAGGTAAATCCAGAACATGCAGAAATAATGAAATAATAAAGACTAACAGGGAGATAAATGAGGTAGAAAACATAAAGAATAGAAAAAATAATGAAATTAAAATTAGTTTCTTTGAAAATATCAACAAAATTGACAAACTGTGCAAGAAAATAAAAGATACAAATTACCAAAATCAGCAATAAAGGAGGAAACATTACTACTTAACTACAGATATTAAAAGAATATTAAAAATATATATATTTTTTTCTTTTCTTTTTAAACCCAGTTTACAACTGCTAAGGCATAAACTTATGCACCAGAGTTCCCTATGGGATCAAGCTTAAGTTCCCCTTTGCGGGACTTTTGCCTGAAATTATATCTTTGCTTGACCTCCTCACCTTCCCTGGCCCTCTTCCCTGTTACTCTTTTCTACTGGGAGCATTTGTAAAATAAATCACTTGCAAATAAATCCCCAATCTCAGGATGTGCTTCTGGGGAACTGAACCTACATCCAGCACCTACAGTGGGCCCGACACTTTGAAGGACACTGGCAATTCAAAAAAAATGATTAAGGCACAGCCTGGGCTTTCAAGGAGCTCACTGTCTGGCTGAGAGACAGATGCATGCATTGATGATTTCAGCAGAGTGGGTGAAAGTGCTGTAAGAAAAAGATTCTGGGGAGTTAAGGGAAACATGAAAATAAGATCAAGGGCTATTCTTCCATCTGAGGGAGGCAAGGAAGACTTCACAGAGGAGGTGATCCTCTGAGGGAATATTGTGAACAAACATGCTAGCAAATTAGACAATTTAGATGACATGAAGAATTTTCTAAAACAACAAAATTACCAGAACTAACTTAAGAAATAGAAAATCTGAATAGCAAATATATTCAATTAATAATTGAAAACTTTTCCACAAAACAAAGCCCCAAGCCCAGACAGCCTTATTGGTGTATTTTATTAAGTGTTTCAACAAGAAGTAATATGAGTACTTCAAATATCTCTTTAATAGCTTATTCTATGAAGCCAGTAATAGTGGTCCCAAATCAAAAGACATCACAAGCAAAGAAAACAAGGGCCAATATCTGATAAATACACCAAAGTCCCTAACAAAATGTTAGCAAAACAAATTCAGCAACACATCAAGATTATATATCATGACCTAGTGGTATTTATCTCAGGAATTAACATTTGATTTACTGTCTGAAACTCTATGTAATGTTCCATATTAACATAATAAAGGATGAAAACCACATGGTCACCTCAAAAGACAGAGAAAAAGCAGTTGGCAAAATGCACATTTGTTTGTGATTAAAAATCTCAGCAAACGAATAATAAGATAGAATTTCTCAACTTGATAAAGGGTATCCAAGTAAAATCTATACCTAAAATCACACCTAATGGAAAAAGACTGAATTATTTCTTCCTAAGATCAGAAACTAGTTAAAGATGTCTCCTCTCACCACTTCTATTCAAATTCTAATAGAGTTTGGCCAGTACAATAAGGAAAGAAGAAATTGAAGGCATATATATTGGAAAGGAAGAAATAAAACTCTATGTTTGGAGATCACATGACCCTGTACATAAATATTTTAAGAATTCCACAATAAAACCACTAGAACTAATAAACAAGTTTATGAAGGTTTCAGGAAACAGATCAGTGTAAGAAAATCAGTTGTTTTTCTATACAATAGCAAGAAACATTCAAAACATGAAAATAAGAAAGCAATTCTATTCAAAATAGCATTTAAAAGAAAATAAATCATGAACAAATTTAACCAAAGAAGTGCAAGATTTATATATTGAAAATTATACATTGCTGAGATAAATAAAAGAATACCTAATTGAATAGAGAAACTTTCCATTTCATTGGATTTGGAAACTGAGTAATATTAAAATAGGAAGTCTCCAAAATTGATCTACAGGGTCAGCTCAATCACTACCAAAATCTCAGCAGGCATTCTGTAGGAAAAAATTTTTAGAAAGATTTTTTGTAGAAATTAAAAACTCTTTCGAAAATTTATATGGAAACATATAGTATGTAGAGTAGACAAATCAATTTGGCAACTGACTTAATATTTAAAAATGAATGTTATTCTCTCCCAATAAAATAAATGAAATAAAGTTTATTCTTCCCATCTCAATAAATTTTATTACAAGTCAGAATCACACTCCATCTCCCCACATATACACATACATATACAGCAATAAATAAATCTATATATGTATATACATATATAGCAAAATATGATTTCTCTACTGTCCAGAATTATTGCACATAGTTTTATTTTTTAATGGGTCAAATAATAACTGCCATACCTCTCTCTTCAAAGAAATTCTAATGTTTTGTGATTCATACCTTCACTACATGGATTCCAGTAGACACTTTGCCTATAATCTTTGCTGTTCAAAAAAGAGTTGCCTCATTTTTGCCACTGGAAAATGTATTAGTACAAACATAGTTTTATAACTTACAGGCATAGTTTTTTTACATTTAGAAACATTTCAAGTGTCTGCTATCATTTTAATAGTATTTTACAAGCTTTTTTTCCCCTGTGTTTGATTTTATTACTGTTCGCTAATTTCTTTTTTTGAAAATTTATATTTGGATTCCAATTTGATGTTTTCCCTCTGGTTTATTCTTTTGTTACAGGCCTTGCAGGCAATTAACTTTCCTTGCATGGCTGCCTGTTTGGCCTCCCACACCAGTATTGGGAAACATCAGGAGAGCAATTTTCTTGCGAATATTTTTTTCAACTTACTCAGTTTTCTCCCTCCTGATGATTGCAGTCAAGAATTGCCACTCATTTCTGAGAGATTGCTTTCCTCACCTTTCAATCTCCTGCTAACTAGCCTGGATAGTAATTCTGTTTCCCTCCAGGGTAAATTCCTTACTAAAAGAAATTTTATGTAGTTCTGACCTTACCAATGGTTTTTAAAACTTTCTAGCTGTTTCTAGGCTAGTTCTTAATCAGTCAGTAATGGGTCAGAGTGTTCACACTTCACAATGTGAACATTGGATCAGGTATCCAAGGCCAAGAGAGGTAAAAAAGAGAGTGAACTCTTTTTGGTGAGGAAGTTCAGTTACCAAAAGAGCTGAGACCTCAAATTCTGCTAAATCCACGCTATTTGAAGTTATTTTAAAAGCAAGAAATTCTCTTCCACCCAGCATATATAATTTAAAATCAGAGGGACCAATTTTTCAGAACATAGATGGGACTGCCCGACAAAAGCTGAGAGGTATCACTTCATGAAAAGTCTTGTGGCTCTCATAATTGCCTGGGTGGTAATACAAGATAATGATGTGATGTATGTGTGTCTATATCACTAGGATTATTCTGACAGCACTTGAAGTACTTTAAGTAGGAATCAATATTTAAACAGTTTTGTTTAAAATTTCAGATATCATTATGGAAATCTACACCAGGGTGTTTGTTAATTAACAAGAGGATGTTAAAAGCAATATTTTTATTGGTGAAATAGTGATGTTCTAGAAAACTGTTTGATTAGGATATATGTACAGGTCTCATTTTAAGATTAGGTAGAAGAATTTGGCAAGTGGGGTGTGCAGCTCCTGAGTTCTATAACCTAGTTAGTCCTTGTGCTAGATTGTTTTATGGCCCTAATTTTTCACCTTTCCCTATATCCACATCTTTTGTGGATATACACATCACATGACTTGCTTTATCCAATTGAATGTTAGTGTGAGTGATATAACCAAAAGCTTAAAAAGCACTTGTGCAGTTGGTCTTGCCCTCTTCTGCCTCTACTAAGATGAGCTTTCCCCAGGTGGCCACTTCTGCATTTGCTTGGGCCCTAGACCAAATCGTATCCCAGCAAAGATCCAAGCCCAGCTGAAGCCATAGCTTAAAGCAGGCACACCCAGCCAAGGCCAGTGTAGATCAGCCAAACTCCTCACCCCAAACTGCCAACATGCAGAAACATGAGTTAAAAAAACATTTTTGGAGTTTTTTTATGCCATTTTGATTTGTGTCTATCATGTAGTGTTATTGCAGTAATTGTAAACTAATACATTCCTACATCCAAATTCACAGGGAATGTACTTAACCTCACTATAGTTGGCCAGTTTTGTCCTCAAAGAATCCAAGAGTCCACCTTGGAGTCAAATTTTCACACAAAGTGCCACTGAAAAAGTCTAAGACAGAGAGAGATATTGTCCAAGCTACTGAATAGGTCATAAGACTGTTCTGAACATTCTTGCTATTAATATTTGTACATTAAGCAATGTTTGCCTTCTTTGATACCTACCACCTGGTGCTAAGGATATGAAGAAAGGAAATACAGTTCCCACCTCCCTGTAAACCGCAGAGATGGTGAATATTTATCAAAAGATCCCTGATGTTTACTGAATGGGTAAAAGGACTTAGGTCAGATTGCAACAGTGAAAAAGAACAGTAATGTTCACCTTTGAAAATTATAAACCTTTTATCAGAGAAAAGTTCATGTCTGCTTCATGAGAAGATATCCCACTTTTATACAGTTATATTCTTCCTGCCCCCATACACACAAGGATCCTACCTGTATGGAAGAGATGTCTGTTTGTTGTTGTCGTTACCCTCTTCCTCAGGTAAAAGAAGTTTTCAGAATTTGCAGCTAATGGTCCTAAGGGTTTGAATTATACAGTATTTTTAATGTAAGCTATAGCCAAAATTGTTTGAACATTTATACTGTCTTAATACTGTCTTAATTTATGATTTGTGGATTTCTATGATTTATGACAAGTTTTCTCAATGTCTTTCATTCATATATATATATATGTTTTTCTCACCTCTGGAATAGATTTAGCATTTGTTTATGTTTTTCCCCTCTCCATTCCTCCCATATTTAATTTACATCAGCTCCCATTTTTCAACCCTCAGAACCATAATTCAAGTTAGAAGTTACTACCTAGAGATGTCTTCAGTCATTCAATCCATGTTCTAAATCCTCTAATTCCCAAAACTCAATTAATTTTAATTCATCTGATTTCTAAGATAAATGTCATACAGCTATTTTAAAAAGGAAAAGGAGAGTTCTTTAAAAATAAAGATGAATAGATAAAGAAGATGTGGCACATATATACAATGGAATATTACTCAGCCATAAAAAGAAACAAAATTGTTATTTGTAGTGAGGTGGATGGACCTAGAGTCTGTCTTACAGAGTGAAGTAAGTTAGAAAGAGAAAAACAAATACCATATGCTAACACATACATATGGAATCAAAAAAAAATGGTTGTGATGAACCTAGGGGCAGGACAGGAATAAAGATGCAGATGTAGAGAATGGACTTGAGGACACGGGGAGGGGGAAGGGTAAGCTGGGGCAAAGTGAGAGAGTGGCATGGACATATATGCACTACCAAATGTAAAATAGATAGCTAGTGGGAAGCAGCCGCATCACACAGGGAGATCAGCTCGGTGCTTTATGTCCACCTAGAGGGGTGGGATAGGGAGGGTGGGAGGGAGATGCAAGAGGGAGGGGATATGGGGATATATGTATATGTATAGCTGATTCACTTTGTTATACAGCAGAAACAAACCATTGTAAAGCAATTATATCCAATAAAGATGTTAAAAAAAAATAAAAAGAATCTTGCCCTCCTAAAATGGTACAGATGAACCAGTTTGCAAGGCAGAAAGAGAGACACAGATGTAGAGAACAAACATAAATAAATAAATATACATTTAAAAAAGACTCATAGTACAAATCTACCTTAAAAATCTATTATAAATAAATCTACTTGTGAAAGGGGGGAAAAGGGTTTGCTGACATTGACTTGGATGTCATTTGATATGAGGGATAGTAAACAGAAACAAATTTTAAGGTTATGTCCACATATACTGAAGCTGGAGGAATCTTCATAGGAAGATCAAAGAGCTCTAAATTCTAATTTAGGAAAGAAGAGTGTATATGTGTGAGGAAAAATAAGAGCTTTCTATTGCATACACATTTCCTGGAATACACTGAATCTATTAGCAACCCAAATATTTGAAGACTAATCTGAATGCTGACATATGAAGTTATCAGAACAATTAATACACTTCTATTTTACTTTGAATTACACAAAATAAAGACTATAGTCAAACTGCTATCACTAAATTCACTCTGTGACTTTCAAACTAGCTTATCATTCACTGATCCAAGTTACTTCAAGTATCAGAATTAGATATTTTGTCCTGTCTCCAACCAATTTATCTACAATGCCTTTATTATTTCTCTTTTGTAGATAACTACCTTGGTCATCTCACATGTGTGATGAAAAAGCAAATACACCTGGCTACAAAGTAGTCGTTAGCAAACCTGGAGGTGACAATATGTTGAAATTTGAAGAGAGTGATGTAGAGGTGCAGATGTCAACAGAAGAAAGCCAGCTGGCCAGCTTTTGGAAAGCATCACTGCATACCCTTGCCTAGGTAAATTCACCATGGTCTGAGGACTAACCTTAGCTCTGAAGGTCAAGACACACAAGTTTGTTCAGTCAAGAAATGATTGGACTGTAGTGAATGGACTTTGACAGCTATTTGTCCAAATGAGCAATCCTTTATGAAGAAAATCACTGATTGGAATGGAAATATTTAGGACACCAAATTACAAATCTGCAGTTTGGATAATGGCCCAAAGTGAACTGAGATAAATGATTATGGAAATTTTTCTTCCACTTCCCAAACAGGAAGTATCACTTTCTCAGTAACCTTTTTCTTGTCTGTTAAGTTGAATATCTCTTTTCCCTGGAAAATCCTGACAGTGTCTAGTTCTTTGCATTTTCCCCTTAAGGTGACCATACCTCTCTGTATATTATTTTTCCAGGTATGGTGACATACAATTGATATGGAATTTCAATCATGTTATGTATGCCTGAGATCATAGTCAATTTATTTTGAGGAGTTATGCTGATCATTAGGTTCATCAGTAACACAGTATGAGGACGATCAATTATCTGCTAAAGACATATCAGGAATATCAGTTGTATCAGCTAAATATGAGGTCTTCTTGTTTAATTTTAAATGATTTTTTCCTTGTTTCTAAGTTTTAAAAGGTCACCTTATTATCACTTACATTGAACACATACTCTATCAATAACTACTGACAGCTGTTTAGCAAATAAATGTTTAGTGAAACGTTAATTGCTAAAGAGCCAAGCCTGAAAAGGATGAAACATGATTTACACAAAGTTTAAAACTTTAAAAGATGGAATGTAAAGATGGAGAGTGAAGTTTATTTTCTTCCTTTTCCTTGTCTTTTATCTCTTTGAATTTAAAGCCAGGCCATATGCTTTTAGTTTAGTGCTCTTTCAACAATACGTTTTTTTTGATATTTAAGTCTTTGACTTTTTCACTTATGGTAGGTTTGCTATTACAAAATCATCACTTGAAATAAATAAGATTAGCATCTATTTACTAGGTCACAACTAATAAAATTTATTTTTTTTTCTAACGTGAATATTAAGCTATCATTTTGCAAATGGTTTCTGTCAAAGTGATCTGCTCTCCCAAACTCCCTGAACAGAGAAAAAGTTCTTTTTTATGGTTTTTGACTTTTATTATCTTTATATTATATAAGTAATATAGAATTATAGACAAATTAGAAATGTTAGGTGAGTAAACAGAAAATAAACAGAAACAATCACCTTTAAAGCCTCAGTCAGAGATAATCTTCCATTAGCATTTTAGTGTATAACCTCCTAGATGTTCTTCCCTTTCCTTTTATTTTTTAATGGGCTTACATCTTAATTAATTAATTAATCTGGGAAAAAAGAAAACCATCTAGAATATCAACAATAAATTTACTGTCAATATTCTAGATCTTGCATAGGGTGGCAGACGTTTATTAGACTATTAAATAAAAAATAGAGTCCATGATGAAAATGTGGGATTATATTCTTACCAGAAAGACTAACGTGGAAGTGTTGGGTAACAGCTCTCAAGAACACTTTTAAAAGATAAATGATGCATAGCTTTTTCCCCTTCTGTATCTTGATCCTTTCCTCAAATTTGCTGCCTGAAAGTCAATTTGTACCGTGAAAATAGAACTCATGCAAGTAATCACTGAGTGGAACAAGAAGTAATGCTTCCTGAGTTTGGAATATTCATGTCTGGACAGAACTGTCCGCCTCTGAACTTAACTTAAATAGCAGAGAATTAAGCTCTGTTTTATTTAGGTCACTGATATTTGGGGTTCTCTTTTTCATTCAGCTCATCTTTAAACCTAATTGATATACTCTTTAAGTATCAAATAAAATGTATTTATCTGCATAGTTTGGGTTTGATTCTTATTTTGGAATCACCAATGGAAAACAGTGTTCACAATTCAGGCACCACCATTTAGGGAACCAATACTCAAATTCCCTGAAAAGTAAGGCAGAAATAACTAATGAGGGAAATGACTTTTTTTTTTTTTTTCTGCCAGGACAGATCATCTACCACAGAACATAGATGTGGTCACCAAAGCAACACACTCTCATCAGTAACCATAGCTCATGATACAGCTTTCGCACATTCCCAGGCTCTCTCCTGTAACTTCCTCCCATTTCTCTATGATCTATGACAGAACTTGCTGATTGAATTATATTCCCTTGATTTAGGGAGATAGCACCCCTCCACACACACATACACACATGCTTAAACATCTATGCATTCATGCAAACACACGTCTAGTTCATGTGCACACAAAAACAACAGTTTACAGTACTTGCAAATTTGCCAAATAATTGTAAAATAACATTGTGTAAAAGCTTAAAGACATAAGAGTTCACTAGGGAGCTAGTTTCCCACAATCAGAGCAGCTTAAACATCTCCAAAAGTTTAGGTAGAATATGGATGAGTAGAAAGGAAAGAAAGTGATAATCATTGAAAGCATTCTAAAAAAGCAAAATGACTAGAGAGAGTAAAAATTTTAAGGAATTATGAGAAACTACTGTTTTGTTTGGCTGGTGATAGCTGTATTGAATATGGCCAGAATTCTGAATATCTGATTCCTGCAGAAGCCATATGCCACCATTTAAATATTCTGAGAGCTATGTTTAAAATAAACCAGTATTTTCTAAAGAATATTTAGCAGACTGGAGGTCCTTTTGAGATTTTCTGTACAATAAAAAGACTCAATGATCAAATAAGCATGGAAAATGCTTTGTAATGATCATCTACTATTTTGAATGGCCAATAACATTTTCTCTTTGCAAGAGCACTCTGTTTTTCTATTTTGAGTTCTTCGTTCCTAAGCTTTAACCATATGGATCTAGGGCCTGACTAATTGTAATATTCCACTCCCAGGGCATGTCCCAAACCAAACCCATTGTATGCTTCCTAGCTTTTATTCTTTTAATTCGAAAAAAAAAAAAAAAAAAGTTAAAAAAAAAAAAGGCAATGTCTCTTTGTTGGCAAAACCCTAAGATACTAATTTGGAAATGTTAGTGGAATGTTCCATGTCACTGAGAAAAATCCGGTCTTAAAAAAAGTAAAGAATGAAACTGATAGAGAGAAACAAATAAGATTGGGAAAAAAATCTTTACAGTATCCCTATCCTTGGTTCCATGTCTGTTTTGAACCAGTGATTATCTTTGCCATGCATTTCTATAGTCTGGTATCCATAAATTGTTTTTCCCTTCTTAAACTCATTCCAGCTGGAGTTCCCTCACTTACAACCAAAATAAATCTGATTAATTCAAGCTATAGACTTCTCTCATCTGTTGAAGATGAGCAGTGCAGGTTAGCATATGCAAGGCTCTAAGATGACGTTTAGGCTGTTTAACTTAACCCAATATTTCCCCAAAATTGTTGAAAAGGAAAATTCTGTTATTTGTTAGGATGAAGGCTCCAAATTCATATATACTCTTCTTTCCCTGGTGAACTAAACTACATTATGGCTGATATTCGGGAGCTCTTTTTGTCCCTCTATTCTTAGAAGGGATAAAAAAATATGCTTCATCTTGAGTACCAATTCTGATGGGTTAGGAGAGGCTATTTGGAATGCTGTATTGGGAAGGATTCTGTTGCAGAACATAGCCTAGTGAACAAGAATGCCATTCAATTAGCAGTATCAGACATTGGGATTATCATGTAGAGTGATGGTGCAGGTAACACAAGTTTGCCCTTCAAGCTAGCTCGGTATGCTGACGTTTTCCCTTCAAGCATGAAAAGATGGATCCAAGAAAAAGAGAGGAGAATTGCCCCAAGGCGCTTCTGCAACGCTTCTTTTTCTTAGAAATCACCTTAGGTTCTGCTGTACCTTCTAAAGTTAGGGAGCTCTCTTATGTTGGGATAAGCTCGAGTTCCTTATGTATTGCCAACAGAACAGAATCCACAAGAGATGGAAGGAAACCTGAGGAAAAAGAGTTCCCAGATGGCACCAAACAAAAAGCAGCAGCATTTAACAATCTGGTTTTTTCTTCTAAAAACATATAGTGTACTCTCCCTTTGATTCATATAAGCTCTCCTCTACTGAGGACATTCAGTGAGGTGTATTCTGATCCATTGCAAGGGCAAGTCCAAACCAAAGGACAAGAAAGCCTAGGTGCTGCAATCTATAAAGGTCAGCCACTAGGACATAGAGAAGGTATTAGGAGAGTGGACCTGAAGGAGTAAATGGACTATATCCAGGACAGAGGCTAAGAGCCGTTAGTGGAGTCAGAAATGTGAAACAATAGGAAAAAAGAATTATTAACACCTTTCTCTCTGAGCCAGCAAAGTGGAACCAATAAAGGTTTTAGGTATAAAATGAGAACCCTTCCTCTTTATAACTGTAAAGAATTAACATGACCAGGTCTCAGAAATACTGGAGTAAGCAAAGCATCACTGTTATAAGAAGATAGGTTTGAACCAGGAACAGAGGAATTTGAAGATGGACTAGAAATGAAGGAAAATGCGTTATAACAAGAAATGAGTATAGTTTAGGCAGCAGTTTGCCTAATTCTAAAGAGATATAGCAGACACGAAGACAAAGACAGTGTTTTTTTGTTTTGCCCTGTTGTTGTTCATGTTACATTAATAAAGCACTGTTACAAATGACTTGCAAATGTTAACTTTGATTTATGTAACACTATTACATAGATGCTTTTCTTCCTTTTAGGACAGAAACAAATTCAGTGCAAGAACAGTTCCTGCACTTAGAAAAAAGAAACAAGTAAGCAGTTTTTGCTGATAGGCTGCCTGACCAAGAAAAATCCTATTCTGCCTAATAAGGAAGACAGACAACCACAGGTAGGACATGATCCCCATCTTACAAACATGGCTGCAAAGACAGTCAGATGTTAACTCTTTCCTTAACAATATTTACTTGGATAACAAAGGACTCAAACAAGCTATGTTTTCATTAAATTATTATTGCCATCCCTTCCTCCATGACCTCTCCCTTCCCCTGTCTTTCTCCAAAACAAAATTTGAGTTAACAAAAGAAGTCAGAATAGCCATGTTTCAGTGGGCACTTTAGAATCCTAATTATTGGCTGACTCTGCAAGTCCATACAACTCTGCTTTTGCACAGTTCTGCTTCAGTGTCTGTCTGTTTCAGAGGCAGTGTCTAAGAACAAATTCTTCATCCATTTTTTTTCATATTATTTCTATCAACTGGACTCTCCTCTCTTCTTACTGAGATGTTTCTCAAAGTGTGGTCCTCAGACCAATCCATTATAATCACATGGAGAGTTAAGGTTGTAAATTCTTGGTTCATCCTAGAAAGGGCAGAATATGAACTGCATAATTACCAAGGTCCAGAGATTCTAATACTCACCAAAGTTTAAGAAACACCATTCTCAGTTAATACAGAACTTTTTCTTTCTTGTGACACTCATCAATTTCTGCTATGGATTGTAGGTATTTTGTATCCATTATTTTATCCTTACGATAAAATAATGGATACAAAAGCCATGGACCATGACTTCATGTTTGTACACTTAATGATATTTGACATATTGCTCTGTATTGGATAGGTGTTTAATAAATATTTGTTTTATTTTCATGATTTTTTGTGAAGAAAGAAATAGTTTTATTTCAGAAATAGTTGTATTGTTCTAATCAACAACTTACAATGACTAATTTCTTTTTATTTAAAGATAGATGTGTAGATCTGCACAGATAGATTTAGAGATACAATATTTTGTGGATATTTGGAATTCTTTCTTATCAGCATTAACGAAGAAGCATGGGGCTTGAAAGTTACTATTCAGATATTTATACAACTGGACTCAGCAAACTCAGGAAAGTAGTAAAATGTAAAAATAAAAGTTTCAAGAAGAGTCCAAGATATCCCTTGAGCTAAACAGAGATCCTGCCTCAATGACAGGAAGAACTCCAAGGAATATGCTTCCAATCTTTATCCCATGCTTTGCCTCAGATCATTTAAAGAAGAACCCAACTGGGTTGTCTGCCTCCTTTTAAAATTATATCTGCTTCAGGCAAAGCTGGCCTCAAAGGGACCAATTACAGTGAAAACGGGATGGTTATTTCCTTTTAAATTCCCTTGGCTCAGTAAAGTTAGCACATCTTTATCAGGCTTTCTGGAGGTCCTTCTTAGGACAATAAACCTAGTTGGGCAGAAGTGCTTTCTTCCTTATAATTCCCTGTAGTACCTCACTTAGTGCTCCCTGTATCATGTCCAGGACCTTTAATAAAGAGTGTTAATGAAGTTGATGATAAAATAATCACCTCTTTATTTGTACTCAGTAGTGTTTAGTTCATTTAGTAGAAGTTTAGCTTTACATAGCAACGTATTTCAAGCAGGGAGGATTTAACTCTGAATTTTCAGAAAGGTTAATATCTACCTAGCTATTTAGAAAGCTTCACATGAAGATCAATTAACCTATTTTTTTCTTTCAAAGTAGGCTTTCCTGTCTTTGAGGAGGTTAAGTATCTTGAAAGTCAATCAGAAGGCTTTTATTAAACAGCTCTACAGTCTAGCAACTTTCTCTTGAAAGTTGAAAACCTTAGCCAGATGTATTACTACAGAGGAGACCTCAGGCAATTAAATCAAAGAAACCCAGAGCACACGCCCATTATCCATGTTTCAACAGTTCTCTTTGTGAGAGGTACAACTCAGGTGAAACTCTTTTGTAATTCTTCTTCTCAAATTTGACATGATTCTGTGAAGTCTGTCACAGAGCAATTAAAAAAAGAATCCAATCATACAATTCAACTGTATCTTAAAGTTGCAGCTTGTTCAGCAAAGACAAGTGACACTTTTAAATAAGGAAAGAAAAAAAGCTTATATAATGCTCTTTCTATACCATTTTTATATACTATGAATTTGTGTACAACATAGAATGACATTTAGACACCTGTAATAACATATTACAGTTTTTACTATGATCTTATTGCTACAAGTTCAATGTGTCAAATACTTAAATACAAGATTAAACTTACACTTAGATACATATATTTCTTTTTAATTTTTTAAAATTTTATACAATTTTTAAAGGTTGCTTTCTTTCCATTTACAGTTATTACAAAATATTGGCTCTACTCCCCGTGTTGTACAATACATCCTTGAGCCTATCTTATACCCAGTAGTTTGTGTCTCCCACCTCCCCACCCCTATATTGTCCCTCCTTCCCCTCTATTCTCAGGTAATGCAAAATTTGATTGGCTCTTATTCCAATTAGTCTAACTGCCTACGAAGATCTGGTACAAATTCTATGTTAATGAATGAAAACACTCAAACTTCGATATCTTTGGGGACTAAAAATATACTAAGAAAAAGATAGAAAACCTGTCCTTTGTTATGTGACCAACCTGATAGAGAAGTGGACTAGGGTAGTGCTCTTGAGTTCTAGTCTTTGTTTTAGTGCAGCTGTTCACCAACGTAAAACTCTGGGTGAGAGGAGACATGACAGCAGATAGGCAATGGGACTGTCTTGAGTATGCGCGTTATGTTCCAGAAGCCTTATAAATGGTACCTGAAGTTTAGATTCTTCAAGGGTCATATGCTAGTCTTAAAAAACAAGGGCTTTGGTTTATACAGAGTCTAGTGGAGACAGGGGAACAGGGCTATTAGGGGAATGGAACTGTGACTTCCATATAAAGGACAGGCCGCTAAATATCTGGAAAATGTTTACCAATAAGAAAGTAGAAAAATCAATCAAAAACCATTGGCTCAATTGTTTATTAATAATATCACAAAGTGAAAATAGTTCAAAATGAGTGCTCTGGAGAGGAGTAAGATGCTTAAAGATCTTACAGAACAAACTGAGGAACATCAAAGTCCAGTTTTGTTTCCAGAATTGTTCACCGTTAAAATTCTTAGAAGACATAGGGAACCAGAGGATGTGTTAATGATGGGACGGGTTGCAAGACTTTAAGCCTGAGACTGCAGTTAGCCATTCATTGGTTGATTTACAATTAGGAAGAGGGTAGGAACAGTTTGGAGGCTAAGATCTTGCTAGAGTCAGTTGAAAATGTTCAGTTCTTCCTCATCTTTCACAAGAAGGAGGATGAGGAGAAAGAATTTCAAGAAAATTAAGATGCCAATAGGGTTTACTTTGTAAATGAGGTGCTTTACCACCCTCCAAACGTAGCCAGAGACAAGCTACTCTAGCAATAAATGGTCACCAGAGATAGAGTATATAAATGTATAGTTAGATGGTTTATATTATACCCCTGGTGCAGTGAGTTGCTCTAATCACAAATTTACACTCCAGGGGTAATGATGGTAGCAGTAGGAAGAGGAAAGCAGCTTTCAACTGGACATTATTGCCAGAGTCTCTAATATCTCTAAGTTTTTGTGGATAAAATTAATAGACTGTCTATTTGGATAATATACAGCAAAAATGAGTTTTCATTGGTGATATAGTCAAGAAACATGAGTTGAATAAAATATCTGACAGAGGGCTTCCCTGGTGGCGCAGTGGTTGCGCGTCCGCCTGCCGATGCAGGGGAACCGGGTTCGCG
>NC_041228.1:27025742-27052720 GCF_002837175.3 Physeter macrocephalus | reverse complement strand
AACGGGAGAGGCCGCAGCAGAGGGAGGCCCGCATACCACAAAAAAAAAAAAAAAAAAAAAAAAAAATCTGACAGACACTCCTCACACTTGCATAAGTGAGACATAAGAAGCTAGTAAGTCCAATAGCCTCTAAATTTAGGAATGGTTATCCATGCCTAAACCATAAAGGATTTTATGTCCTCTGCCTACTTTAAAGGATTCATGGTCTTCTGACTCAAGCAGATGTGCAGCTGAATCCTTAAACTCGAATGCTGTTTTCTTCAGGTGAAAATTTTAGACAAAGTGTTTGCCAAGGTTGCCAAGGACCAGAAAAGAGAGAAAGAGATAAAAAGCCAAGGCCACATCAAGTTTAGAGAACAAGTCGTATGACAGAATTTTTTTTTCTGCTTTGCAATATATATGTGCTATTTATTATATATGGCAGAATTTGGTTCCTGACTCTTCCCCTTACAAACTAGTTGTGGGGTAGCTAATTCTTTCCTGAAACTACCATTACCAAACAAAACAAAACCAGCACACTAACAAAAATAGCTGCGGGTAACCAAATTGGCATAGATCAATTTATACTTTCAATTTCATATCCATGATAAGAAAGTATTGCTTCTCATAGTGAATTGTAGATACCCATATGTATTTAAATTTCATGTCATGCCATTCAATTATGTATGCTACATTGCCATTTTAATATTGAACACATTAAATTTGGGTCATGGGACACATGGAAATTTGCCTGGCAGAATATTTTGAGTCTAGGGGAAAAAAACTAGCTGAGAAGCAACCATCAGGGATTTAGCTCAGGAAAAGACTAAGATTCTGCATGGGTCAGTGGGTTCTAATACCACTTTTAGGAAGTTGAAATGTTATTGCCACTATTAACTGTCAATTGATTTATTTGACACTTAGAGCTGTGGACCGAACAGTAAGCAATACACTTTACAACAGACTTAAATTTGCAACCATCTGTGCAGTTTAGAAACAGATGGTGAATATTCTGGCCTGATTTTTTTTTTCTTTAAACCTGGCTTTAAGGAATGCAAAATATACTCTTATTTCACAAATTGTTACATGCAGTTACATTTAACCTATTTAGTTTCTATAGGTTTTCAGACAACTGCTTTTATAAATCATTAGAGCATCTTTAAATAGAATCACTTGATTTCTTTGCATTTGCATTGTTTCTTAAGTTAGATTTATGTAATAAAGATGAGTAATATATCTATAAGTATAAAAACAGACTAAAATAACTGTATTAACATGATCATTATATTCTGTTAAAATACTGTCTCCAAATTTAATTTATTTTTATTAAACAGCTTCAACACTGGCAGGATAAGAAGAGGGGTATTGGGAGTTTTTGCGGTTACAACTTTGCTTTTTATTTCAAACAAGTTGCCTAGTTGTCTGCTGGATGTTTGAGACTAAAAATCCCCAAAGTACAGATGGTAAAGAGATTCCTTCTGCACGGCTTATAGACATTCTTACTTGGCTTTAGAGTTCCTTAGGATTCAGGGAAACCAAAGTGTACTGTAGCGGCTTTCTAGAAATAGCTAGTGACTGACACCTTGTGATAAATTTAAATTTCAACAAAATATGTTAAAGTGGTAGGGATGTTATATGGCACCAGTCTAACTCAAAAGAATGTCCAGGACCATATCCACCCACATTTTTCTTCAGCCAGTGGGAAATGGAAACATAGGGAAGAGAGAAGGATGAAGGAAAAGGATTTCCCTTTGAAGATACAATAATTCCCATCTTATGAATAACGCATTGCTAAATTTGATGGATTACAGTACAGCCCCATATGTCTGCCCCAAACCTGTTTATCCACACCCAAATTTCCAGTTTATCTGCCTAATTTGAGTCTGACCTGAGACCAGAAATGAAGATGGGGCCAACCATATTGGACATAGAAGACTTAGTCTGGCATGAAAACATGGAACAGACAGAGCTAGCAGTAGAGTTAGGGCCAGCTGGATCCAAAGATGAATTGGCATGAAACTGTGGTGGGACCAGTTCCCAAAGCAGAGACGGGGCTAAGCAGAAGGAAGGAGAACAAGTGGCCACATGGCTGAAAAGAGAGCCAGGCTTTCAGGATTCCCCTATATCCAAATCAGCCTCATTCCCCAATGATCCAGATATAAGAAGTTTTGTTTTATTTCTATGTAAAGACAGTATTTGGGATGAAGCCCAGAGCCAATGCAAGGATTTGCCAGCAACTATGGCCTAATTCAGTCAAAATTCATAGGAAAAAAATTATTCAAATAAAAAGATAAGCATGGTTACAGTCTTGTATTAATACTACAGATACCTGAATTTGAGGTTAATACTATCATACTGCTGATTTCATGACAGTACCAAATCACTATGATGTGTAGAAAATTCAAATGAAGGCCACATTAAATGATTCAGATGTATTCGTTACAATATATTATGTGAGTTTAAAAATTCAGTGACGGTAATGGTGTTGCTTTTTAAGAAAATATTATACTGAATCTTGCCTCTTACGTAGTACTAATAAGACATGACCCTTTGTTACAATGTCACCTGTGATCTGAATCTCATAGCCCTCCTGCCTTATGCTTTTTGAAGAAATTTCCCCTGCTTACAGGCTTCTTTCCACCAATATTTAAGCATGTTCAGGTATGTCTTATATTAAAGTAAAACATCTTTCCCTGGGCCAAGATGACCAAGCTTTTATATTCCTACATGTATAATTTGTTGGATGTTGGCCACCCCAGAAAGGAAGTGACCAAGGGCAATCCCTGAAGGGCTGACAGCTGAAGATTTTCTCCAGAAAACCCTCCCAGCATCTCTATCAACAAGTCCTTCATTGAGAGAGACTGGGTGGTGTATCACAGTGTCCAACATGGGTCATTCCTTTCGTTGTTTGGATTTACTTCTTCAAACACATTTCTGGAAGCAATTGCTCCAGGATTCTGGTGACCTCTCCTCTTTAGGGGAACCATAGGAAAATAAAATCATTTTTCCTACCGTTGCAACTGGTCTCATCATCTCCTTCATCCACTATCCATTTCCCATCCTTAGCAAGCACCTCTGCCATCTTGGTGGCTTGACTCAGACTTTCATCTCTGAGAGTTCTGAGCCCCTGATCACTATGCTTTTTTCAGGCCAGGGTTGATGAACTTGTCCATTTACCATCAAAAGAGTCACTTAATTGGATTATCTGGCTAACAAACATATGCCTCCCTCCTTTCTTCATTATGTAAGAGCATCCCTGTCACTTTCTAATAAAGGTCTGTTACCCCAGCCTGGATAGTGCCTCCTCTTTTTGCCTTCTGGTCCCTTGGAACAAGGAACCTGAAATCCTCAGACAAGTTACAACTTACAATTCAATGTCTCTGTCCTTGACAGAAGGATACCCCATTTGAGAATTAAAGTCTTTAAACCAGCAGAGCCCACAGTTGCAAGGACTGGAAGTAAAAATTCTGCAAGTGGGGCCATCTTTTTTGTTACCTGTTTTTTTTTCTGAAAAATTAATAGAACTTAGTAATGACTATTTATTTTGTTTTCCTTTTAGTGACTAGTTCCTTATGATTTCTCAAATACCTAATGTACCATGCAGGCTAATGGATCCCCTTCCACCAGTATACCATCCCAATTCTTTACCTTGTGCCAGGGTTAACTGCTCCACCTACAACCAATGATGAAACCCTCAACGTCTGCTGAGTAGCAAGTGATCCAGGTACAAAACTTCATCTTTAGTACCTGCTTTCACAGACAGGTTGCGTTTTTCTGGAAAGATGTTTTAAGATGGAGTTTAGCATGCAGGTGGTTTATTAAGGAATAAGTGAAAGGAAGTAGGAGGGAACAGAGGGAAAATCAAGCTGTAATGCACTCTTAACAACAATTTTGGGCAACACTATAAGAAGCTCCGCAGCTAGAAAGTTTCTTCAGTTTTTTGTCAATTGGACAGAGATGTCCAGAGCTTTATGTATATGCATCAGTGAGTCATACGATGTGGGTTGTCCATAGAGGGGCTTGGGCTTTTTTGCAGCTTTTTTTGCATACCTTGGTATACCTTGAAGGTGCTGAGACTAAAGGTTGTCTATTGACAGCACTTCTAACACATAGTGCAATAAGTCCTCCATTGAAGGAGAATCTAGTAGGTGCATAACCATGTTCACCACTCTTGTAGTTATTGAAGTTGCCTTCAACTCTATACTACTCGTGAGTGGGATTTTTGAACATATGGCTTAATTTTGATAAACACTATCAGATTATTTTCAGATGTTCTTAAACATTTGTATTCCAATAGCCTCAATATAAGTTCCAACTTCTCACACTCTCATCAACACGTAAATGAAGTTAGGTAATAACATACCTTTCTGATTATAGCCCTTCTATTTGGTAATAGGCAGTTTTTACTACTTTTATTACATCTCTTCTTAAAACTTGTAGCCTTTGGGTGTTCCCTCTGGAAGTTGCCTTTTCACTTCTGTTAGCCAGTTTTCTACTGAGTGCTATGTCTTATTTCTGTATGTTTTTTTAGGATTTAATCTTCTGTCAATTTCAGATGTTGCAAATATGTTCCCTCTACTTAATCACCTGTGAAATAATAAAAAATATATGTACTGGTCTCTGTTACTGGTTCCTGACACAGAGCTCTAAAACACTTGTAAATAGGGCTTCTAGGAGAATCTTTTGTTCAAGTATTTGGTCTTTGACCTTGGTTTATGGCACAGAACTCCTAAATCCCTTGCAATTTTTTTAGTGATTAGAATGGCTTTTGTTCCAATGTGGTGATTCTTGGTGGGCTCCTGGATAGGGGCTGGCCACCAGAAAGATCAAGCCATGATTAGAAGCTTGGTACTTTCAGCCGCATCCCCCATTCTCCAGACTGAGAAGAGGGCCTGGAAATTGAGTTACTAATCAATCATACCAACATACAAACCCCAAAAGTATATGTAGGTCTAAGAGAGCTTCCAGGTTGGTAATATGTCTACTTGCTAGGAGAGTGGTTTATAATATCCTTTATAGTAAACTGGTAAACATAAGTAAGTGTTTCCCTGAGTTCTGTGAACCATACTAACAAATTACTGAACTCGAGAAGGGGGTTGTGGAATTTATAACCAGTCTGTCAGTAGCACAATCTTGGACATGCAGTAGCACATCTGACAATCTTGACATCTGAAGTGGGGGCAGTCTTCTGGGACTGAGCCCTTAATTCATGGGATATGACACTGACTACAGATATACAGTGTTAGAACTGAATTGAATTGACCAGCTAGTGTTGGGAAATTGGTTGGTGTGGCGAAAAATTTACACATCTGTTGTCAGAAATATTCAGTGCATCAAAAACTCAAAATGGATTAAAAACCTAAATGAAAGACCAGACACTATAAAACTCTCAGAGGAAAACATAGGAAGAATACTCTTTGACATAAATCACAGCAAGATCTTTTTTGACCTCCCTCCTAGAGTAATGGAAATAAAAACAAAAATAAACAAATGGGGCCTAATGAAACTTAAAAACTTTTGCACAGCAAAAGAAACTATAAACAGAATGAAAAGACAACCCTCAGAATGGGAGAAAATATTTGCAAATGAATCAGTGGACAAAGGATTAATCTCCAAAATATATAAACAGCTCATGTAGCTCAATATTAAAAAAACGAACAACCCAATCAAAAAATGGGCAGAAGACCTAAATAGACATCTCTGCAAAGAAGACATACAGATGGCCAAGAGGCACATGAAAAGCTGCTCAATATCACTGATCATTAGAGAAATGCAAATCAAAACTACAATGAGGTATCACTTCACATCAGTTAGAATGGGCATGATCATAAAATCTACAAACAACAAATGCTGGAGAGGGTGTGGAGAAAAGGGAACCCTCTTGCACTGTTGGGAATGTAATTTGATACAGAAACTATGGAGAACAGTATGGAGGTTCCTTAAAAAACTAAAAATAAAATTACCATGTGACCCATCAATCCCACTACTGAGCATATACCCATAGAAAACCATAATTCGAAAAGATACATGCACCCCAATGTTCACTGCAGCACTATTTACAATAGTTAGGTCATGAAAGCAACCTAAATGCCCATTGAAAGGTGAACGGATAAAAAAGATGTGGTACATATATACAATGGAATATTATTCAGCCATAAAAAGGAATGAAATTTAGTCATTTGTAGAGACATGGATTGACCTAGAGACTGTCATACATAGTGAAGTAAGTCAGAAAGAGGAAAACAAATATCATATATTAACGTATATATGTGGAATCTAGAAAAATGGTACAGATGAACCGGTTTGCAAGGCAGAAATAGAGACACAGATGTAGAGAACAAATGTATGGACACCAAGGGGGGAAAGTGAGGGAAGGTGGGATGAATTGGGAGATTGGGATTGACATATATACACTAATTCATATAAAATAGGTAACTAATAAGAACCTGCTGTATAAAAAATAAATAAAACTCAAAAATTAAAAAAAAAAAAGAAGTGTTCAGTGTGAGAGTAAAGGAAAACAGTGCATTATTTCTAGGCATCATGCATTTCTTAAGTTAGTTTATGGTATTTAGAAATGTTTTATTTTGGTATAGAACATCAATGTTTAATCATAGGAATTGTACTTTTGTGGTCTTTTCTACCTTGAAGTCACAAAAATGTGCTCCTTCATTTTTGTGTTAGTTTTATACTATTATTTTTTACATTTAGGTTTTTAAAAGATATTTTTAGAGTCTGCATTTATATATTCTGCCAAATTTGGAAATTTATATATGGCCTCAAATTAATTTCATCCTGATTTTCCAATGAAGGTATATATATAATTTTCCATATTATTACATTTTAGTCTCTATCCATATTGTAGTTAATTCTCTCTTTTTCTCCATTTAATTTATTTGTGCTCTCTCTCTATCTCTTTTCTAACCAACTGAATGTGAAGTGCCAAGGTTTGACATTTGAGTGACTAAAGGGTTATCGATGCTGTCAATATATATGGGTTAAGTTCTGCACATGCTATTTCCTTAGATGGAGAAAATGGTAGTACCTACCTCATAGTGCTGTTGTAAAGATAACTGAGGTAATACATAGAACACTATGAATATAGCTTGAATATAATAAGACCTTAATAAATGTTAAAAAGTATTATTATTATAATAATCATTGTTTTATCAGTATCTTTATTTACAGGTAAATTATGAATATTATTGTAAGCTCTCTAGCAGCCAACTTGAAAAAGATAAACCCAATAAAGTATAGAGTTCATACTCTCCAAATAATAAAGACAAATTTGTTTATAGCTAAGTAATATTGTAGGACATTTATTTCTTTTCCCTTCTGTATTTTCTATTCACACACACACACACACACACACACACACACAACCCTTCAGAAAAGTAGCAGGTTTAACTTCATTGCATCAGAGTAAAGAAGGTCTGGAGTTGAATGCAAAGCAGCTTGAAGAACTTCTTTATTTTCGTTTTCCAAAATATTAAATCTAGTACGTAAGAATTGAGGAAAGAGACAGAGTGTTTGGAAAACAGAGGTGAACAAGTTTTTCTGCCAGACTAAAATGAGATTTCTCTGTTGGAGGTCAAGTTGGAAAAGAAATTTGTGGGACTCATAAAAATGAGAATCAGACTTATCCTTGTCAGGGTCCTAGAGTGAGGCCAAGATCCCGGAAAGAAATGGCTGCAAGGAGCTTATAGGGAGATGGGACCACGGGTTTCAAGATGGCAGTCTCACTTATTATCTTTGGAGCCAATTAAGATTTAAACTCCCAGAACAGCCTCTAAATTCTCTGAGGAATCACTACTGGCTGAACACTTGTAACCAGCTTAACCTTCAGCCAGTTCATTTCTCTATGTTTCAGTTTCCTAATTTGTAATAATATCTACCTTACAGTGTAGTTTTCACTATTAAATGAGGTAACAATTGAAAAAGACTCCTTGACCAAACTGTAGACAAACTCCTCTGCTCTGGGTACCCTTTCAAGTTGTAATAGTCCACAGTCCGTTATGCCTTATGAAATGTCTAAATGAAGGCCTCTGGAAAATTTAAGTAATCCCAAATCTTTCTCTCTTATTTAGCAGTGGCACATATATCCAAATCAAGACCCAGGAACATATACATGACTTCACCTGTGTAGTTAGTAAGCTAAACTTTCCAAAGATCTTTGTTATTTATGTGATCAGTAAAGAATGAATACTAAATAAGATAGGCATTTCTGGAATTGTCTGGCTAATTTCAAAACCAAAATGAAGAAAAAGGTACAAACCACTGAAGATTACAGAACATATTTAATAGTTATAATTTCTTAAAGCCTTAAAATTATTTTCAGAATGGAGAAAAGGAGAAGAAAAGTATGTTTCCATATAAGTTGCTTAAAAAGGGACAGGTGGAAACTTCCTTCAGTTGCAAGACAATGAAGGCCAGACAATAGAATAGAAACAAAATAGTTTAAAGGAATTCGTCAGATTATTAATTTTTTGTTTAAACAGATCCTCAAAGACTCAGATTAATCTCATTTTACTTACTTGTGGCAAATTTAAACATTTTTGATAATGCAGTAGGGAAAAGGAATAAAAATTCGGTATATGACTGACATAACTAATTAGGTAGATTACATTCCTTAGATTTCATCATGAATGCAAAATACATATTTACCAATACCATGAAATTTCATTTGGTATCTTACTTAACTCTCATGACATACAATAAGAAAAATTAAAATAAAAAATGGTATTTCCAACACTTTCTCTGAGTGAATGTTAAAACTGAGCCACCGAGACAAAAATGGTCCTGGATGCTAACTGCATGTAATATTCAATTGCAGTCATTGTGTTGAAATACAACATGACTACAGTTATGTAGAATTTTAAGATTATCTCTGTATTTGAACTAATGAAAATAACAGCATCATGTTCAAAAATGAGTACAAAAGCAAGATTGATCTAAAACAACAAACAGCCAGTTATTTTACCAGCAAAATGGGTTTATTCAGGAACAGCAAAGAATTGCAATGTGGGACATGCAATCTATCATGAACCACAGTCTAGACTGGAGAACAAAGGAGAGAAGTGTTCTTTATAGAGGAGAGGGAGAAGTTGGGAGGGGCTGTTATAAACAAAGAGTCCATTGGATGAAACTGGGAGTTCGGAGTGCACTGTCTTTTCATTGGCTGAGTTGTATGACAGTCTCTCATTGGCTGGGCAGTTGCCAGGCAAGGAGAAATTCTTTCTTCCTCCTGCTGGGTAGTAAAGTAGTAACCATTTTCCTGATGGAGATGCAAAGGTACATCTCTTCCTGTTGGGTCTGCAATTGATGCTGAGTTGTAGGTTGTGAGAACTCCCCATTCTGGCCTGCCAATTCCATTTTAAATGAAGTTTCTGTTTATTAATTTTCACATCAAGAAAAAAATTAAAGAGACTCAACTACTGAGATACCTCTGCAACAAAAATTAATCATTTTTCATTTTTGCACCCCATATCAAGTAGTTGAGAAGGAATGAGAGCATGCCTGCTCACCCCTGCTTCTTTTTTTTTTTTTTTTTGCGGTACGCGGGCCTCTCACTGTTTGTGGCCTCTCACGTTGCGGAGCACAGGCTCCGGACGCGCAGGCTCAGCGGCCATGGCTCACGGGCCTAGCCGCTCCGCCGCATGTGGGATCTTCCCGGACCGGGGTACGAACCCGTGTCCCCTGCATCGGCAGGCGGATACTCAACCACTGCGCCACCAGGGAAGCCCACCCCTGCTTCTTTTTAACTAAGTCATGATTTCTAGTTTAAGTAATAGATTTCTCTGTTTTACATAATAGTTGACAACTTTGTCCCTAAAAATTTTCTAATCTCATTATATAATATTATGGAACAGATGACACTAGGAACTAGCATGGAATGCAGGGGAAGAAAGAAGTGATGCAACTTCCCAGTTTGAAAGCAAACACACTAAAAATACAGCTTTATGTTTCTCAGAAATACTATGATCTCAATAACTCTTTTATGACTGTACACTCAAAAGCAAAATAAAATGTTTCCTGTGTCAATGAATTTCTTACTTATAGCAAGTTACTCTACTCTAAGCGGTCCTCAGCTCCTCATCTCTACCAAAAGAAATGGCAATGAAATTTAGAGTGAAATGACTTGTAATAGTGCCAGAATTGTCATTCATTTTATCCAAGCAAACAACTTCTGAAAATATGAGAACTCATGAAATGGAAGGGAAATGGATAAGGATAATGGAAGCAATACCAATAAATTGGTATTGATTTACTGGGTAATATTAAATATCAATAAATATCAAAAGCTTGATTTACTGGATAATATTTTTGGGGTAATTTTGTCAAACAGTGTGGGATTAAAATATGAAGATAAAGAACTTTTTTACCCTAGAAGATATTTAGACCAGGTTGAAACTCAGGCCAGATTCTGTAGATAAACTCTTGGCTCATGTCTTTTCTACTGGAGATGAACTAGGAAGGAGACTATACAATGGCAGTAAACCAGTGAGATCAAGATGGAGATCTCAGATCTTACACAGTAGGATACTGGAAGGTAGAGCAGTTATTTATATTTCTTGAACAAAAGACTTAGATATTTATGTAATAGATCAAGATGGAGATCTCAGATCTTACACAGTAGGATACTGGAAGGTAGAGCAGTTATTTATTTATATTTCTTGAACAAAAGACTTAGATATTTATATAATAGGTTGTAGGGGCAACTGGAACATGCAAAAACATAGAGCAAAGTCAAGTGTACAAATATGTAACTTTGAAATGCACTGGACATCATACCCCAATGTATTTTCTTCATAATTAGCACAGAATAGTAATAAATTTTACAGAAAAAAAGAACTCCATATAAAAATAAGTTTGGCAAACAGTGGTTTTGACATAAATAATTTTCAGTAAGACAAGTAAAAGTGTTCTCAAGGATTTTCTTTAGTGATTTCTGTATGAATTTCCAAGAAGGCAATCTAGAATATAAACAGCATTGCCAAATTTATTTTAATATAAAGTTTATTTACCACGGAACACATCATTGGTCTAAATTTATTTGGGATACACTTTGAGAAATGCTGAATTACAGAAAGGGAGTATAAAATAGAGCCATCAAAAATATAAAGCATATGGATAACACCAACTTCTGGCTTGCCTAAGCCCAGTTCTAGTTTTTTTTTATGTTCTCTACCAGAAAATATAGTAGTCAGGATTTAAAGTAAAATCATGAGTAACTGCAGATAAAATACCCACCACTGGTAACAAGAGAAACCATTGAGAGAATAAATTTGTCTCCATTTATTGTTAGTTATTCAGAATATAGTTATGAGATACTACATGTCAGACACTAAGTGAGATGTTGGAGTTCCAAAGATAAATAAAATTAACCAGCCATAACCTTTGCACACAGGGAACTCATTCTAATCGAGTGGGCAGCTGGGAGAAGGAGAGACATTTAGAGAGATAATTACAATCTACTTGTAGATTTCATGAAAAAAGAAGTACATACTTAAAGCCATGAACTATTTATAAAAAGTCACTAAGTAAGCTTTACATACAAATCATTTTCAACAGTATACACTTTTAAGTTATTTTAAAAGGACTATAATAAGTGTAACATTCCTGAGTTACATGTATTCTCCTGAATAAAATGGTTATTGTATCAAAACTAGACTTCCTTTGTGCACACTGCCAGTAATCTATTTTAAACTTGTAATAAAATCCTGTAAATCAAAATCAAGCTTCTTAACGTACCTTGGAAGAGACAGAATTGCAAATAATGTACAAAGGCTAACAGCTGTTGTACCAGATTACCCTTCCTGAAAAATGTGATAATGCAGATACTTTTCTTTCCTTACAGTCATTTAATAAAATAAAGTTCCCCCAAGTGAGAGGTGCCTGCCAAAGCATGAAAAGGTGTTATGTACTCCAACGCCTTTTTTTGCTGTTTTTTCACCTTACATGATACATTCTTCCAGATAAATAACCTGTTAGGTCATGAAATAAGTCTTTCATTTAACTTTATAATATAGAATTTTTCCCACATGTTAGTATTCAGGATTACTTAGTTTCCTCTTCTGATGGATGTTCAAATTGCTTCATATTTTTACTATAATAATTAACCTAACGACAAACATCATTGTACTTTTTTTTTCTATTTTTAAAATTAGTTGCTTAGAATAAATTTCTCAAGATAGATCTAATAGCCTAAAGCCTAGGAGAATTTTATGGTGATAGATGATTTTGCACAAAATTTTTTATAAAACTTTGTAACAATCCATTCCATAATAGAACTTGTTAGATTCTGATCTCATTCATCACAGTGCACAATATTCTGATTCTTGGTCATTATTTTCTCACAGTACAGTTTTTAAAATAGGGTTTAAATATTAATTTAAATGGATTTAATTAAGATATTAGTAATTATCATAAATTGAATGCCCACTGTATCACATACACATCTCATTCATTCTTTAAGGTAGTTACCATTATTCCCATTTTACAGATGAAAAAACTATTAATTTTCAGAGAAGTAAAGGGAATTTCAGGGTCTCAGAACTAACATGAAATGTGAAGTAAAGGTTGCCTGACTTAGATATCAACCTTTTCTCATTACTTCGGTGTATCCAAGCCTCTATGATCCTGCACCAATATAAGTAAGAAAATATTTGGTCCCACACCACAAATATATGTTTGTATAAGTATGCTATGTATAAGTTTTATGTTTGTACTAATATATCATGTATATTTTTAAAACAAATTTAAAATATACGAACTTTAAAAGGTAAGATATAATTTTTTTTTAATCTGGTATTTCTTTCTTCAACCCAGATCAATGGCTTACACAAATTCACCCTTCTTTGTGGCTTCCTTTGGCTGCTCTTCTCATAACTGCTGTTGCCTTGGCTCTAGCTAAGAGAATGACCTTAGCTTGAGGTATATAGGTATTTATTTATCAGGGGAATTTATTTTTCCTTCACCCTGATACTAGTCTACCTTTTATCTTGATCCCAAGTTTCTCTAGTGGAACAACTACTATACCTGAGAGTCAGCACTCAATATACCCCAGTCCCATAATGGAGTTCTTTCCTCCCTCCTTACACTTAAGTCTTAATAACCAAAGCAGTACTTTTATTCCATTAGATCTGAAGCTCTATTTTACATCCCAACTCAAGGAAGAAATGCTTTATGTAAATTCCAGAGTGGTTCAACTCCAATGCCAATCACTTACCTACTCTGATTTACAAATATCTAGTGTCTTTATTGCTCTGTTCCTTCTCCTTCTCCAGGATTTATATTTAGTAATTGCTTAATTCTCTTATGCAAATTCTTTGCAAGCTTACTACCTATTTCTTGCAACCATACTCTTAGAGTATTTTGTTCTCTTTGAATAAAATCTGTCTCCTTATCTGTATCTGGGTTTGGCCTCACAGCCTTCTCTATCCCAAAGTGAAGCTCTCATTCTCAACCCCATGTGGTCTATACGACCTAAAATATCAATAGCTAACACATTTTCCTGCCCCATATCATCTGGTTTACTGTATTTCAGAGAAGAAAAGTGTTTTTTTTCCTATTTTGTGTTTGACCCCAAATTTAAAGTCTTTAAAATTAACTTTACACAATAACTAAAAGATTTTCTCTGAGAAGAATTAAGTATATATTTTTTATCACTTCCTCCTGTTGCTACTGATGTGTATACTAATACTTCCATTAGATAGCTAAATGTCATACAGAATTTTATAATATAGGCAGACCCTTTGATAATCATAGTATCCCTCCTCTCTCTAGAAATCAATATATTCAATAGTGCATAGTCTATGAACTTTGATTACAGATTTGGTTACAACTGTCTCACAACTGCCCAAGAGACCAGTAAAGAAGTATGTGAAAAATCCTTATGAAGTTATCTTACTACCTCTATCACCTTCTGCAGCGCATCTCCAATGTGCATCTCTTATCTCACAGATACTTTCATATTGTCCTGGGTCCTTCTGCAAAAAAGAAAAGTAAAGTAGAAAAAATATTAACATTATTGATAATATGGACTTCTCCCATGATACATTGAACTGTAAAAAAGTGGAAAAAAAAAATGAAAGAGGTATGTTTCACCATGGAAAAACATCAACATCATCAAAGAAGTCGTAATTTATGTGATGTGGTCTAGCAGGCCAAATCTCACTTTTGAAATAAATGTTGAAAGATATTAACTCTATTAAAAAATTGAACCTATTCAATTATTCACTTATTTTCAACATAATTTTATTAAACAATGCTCTAATTAAATAAGGGGCTTTATAAGAGATTGTAGGGGTATTATTAATTAAAGTAAATAATTTTAATATTTTATATAAATAATCATTTATTTCTTTTTCTTTCCATAATCTCTGTAAATGCAGTTAATGTGGTCTTGGTAAAAGTTTATTTTGTCAAATACATTTTAAATCTTATTTCTGTATTTATGATTACAGTAGAATGCACTTCTCTGATCACTGCATCACAAGGTCTTATATATGTACTGTGTTGAAAAAAATTAGATAAAATAAAAAGAATAATTTAATATCTTTCACGTTTGCTCACACCCTTTATTGGATACTCATTGCCCAGTCAATAACCTCTAGCATTCAAGATTTTACAAGGTCTGTTCTCAATTTACCTCTTTATTCTCCAGTTTATCCTTTAAAAAATCCTATGTTCAAGTCAGTACTCAATATTGAAACAACTCAATATTTCCTGAAGCAGGCATAAGCATTCCTACCTCTCTAGAATGCCAACTTCAATTTCAGCCTTTCCAAATTCTTCAATACCTAATTTAATAATTTTGAATCTTTCCTGAGTCACATAGGCAGTCTGGAGAACCTAAAGAATACTATGGTCTCTGTCACTAGAAAAAAAACCGCACATGAAAGCATTTACAACATACACACATCATTTTGCTTGCAAATATCTGAGATCTATGTTCTTTACATTCAGAACATCTAGTCCCCCTGATATGCCACTTCTTCAGTGAAATCTTCATTTTTGTAAATGTCATATAATGAAAAGTATATTAGATAGTGATCCAAAATCTCAGGATTTCCAGCTCTTCAACTAACTTGGACAGGCCACTTCACTATCTTGTGTCAGCTTTGAGTATAAAATAAGAGTTGGGGTGTATTATTCATGAGTCACCATCCAACTTTGACACTCTAACTTTGAGATCCATATTCAAAATGTAATCTTGGGAAACTATGTTTCTGATTGCCTCTGTATTTTCGTTCAGTAATTAATTTAACTCATATTTATTGAGAGCTGACTTGGCACCAGACACCGTAGTAAGATATTTTGATATTGGTTGAATGAGCTACAGAAAACTCTAGAACTTATTAGAAGATTTTAATGAGCTAGACATATACTCTAGTCCATTTTCACCAAAGAGCAGACCTTATTACTTTGGCTGAGTAGCAGAATCTAATTTCTTTAGCTCCTACTTTCATGGGTGGCCAATAATTCTTCAACAACCGTCAACCTCTCTGTCACTCTTATGTGCTAAGCAGTTGACCTTACTCATAATTACAAGTAAAACATCAAGGAAAAGCTTTAATGATTTATTTTATTATCATTTAATCATGTTTCTAAACCTTTATATTTTTAAGATTATGTGTTTGTTTATTGTAAACTTTGTGTACAGGAGCAATTTCTTATTCATCTTTGTATTCTATATACCTTGCACATAAGTGATGATCAATATGCATTTACTGATTTGAAATGTATTATTTATCCAAAACAGGTCACTGTCAATTGCAATCTCATATTTCACAGAGCAAGAATTACTACTTTGAATATGAGCCATACAATTAAAAGAACCCCAAGGAAGAAAGGTAAGTTATATCTTATTATTTAAGCTACATACAACTCTCCCCAGGTTGCTGTTTATTGGTACGTAATAACAATAGTTATGCCTGGAACAACTAATATATCATGCACTTTATGCATATTTATTAAGTTAATATTAATTCAACAAATAATTATTGATTGCCTACTTTGTGAAAAAGAGAGCTGTAGAATTTGAGAATACAAAGATAAAGCAGCTTAGATTCTCAAGGAACTTTCATTTCACTGAAAGAGATAAACATGTACATAAATGAGCAAGATAATTTAAAAAATAGTATACTAGATGAGGAAAAATAGAAACATATAGTAATACCATAGATTGGACAGGAAAGGACTCTTTGAGGAGATTAACAGTAAGCTTAGAACTGATTTAAAAAGTCAGCCATGTGACAATGAAACATTCTAAATAAAGAGAGGGCAAATGTCTTCAAGAGGCAGAACAAAGTGTAGTACAGCTTGAAATTTGATACTCTAAGAGTAGTGGCAGTAGATCACATTCAAAGATGTATGTAGGAGCCAGAAAAATGTGGACCCCTCTAGGAGAAATGTGAAACATATATAAATGAATCAGGAATTCCATTTTATCTAATATAACCTTCAATGTTAGATGTTATTCTTCCCATCTCAAAGAAAAGTAATTTTAAATTTAGAGACTTTGTGTAACTTGATCAGAGAGTTAATTGATGGAGTTGGTGTTTGAAAACAAGGGATTCTGATTCCAGTTCCCATATTCATCCCACTGTACTACCTGCCTTGATCATGTTTCCCAGTTCTTGATCATGACTCATTTTAAGGACTACAATAGTTTCTTTCTCCTGTGCAATCCAACCCCAAAGCTTCTCCCTCCACACAAATGTTCCAGTTAAATTTATGAAGTCTCCCCTGACTAATTTTTTTAGTATTACCAATTGTCCCAATCCTCCCATCCTACTGCCTCTTGGATTATTTACCTAAACCTGTTGACCCCTGATGTGCATCCCTTCGATTTCATTTTAGCCCAGCCCTATACTATACCAGCTGGGGCAGCCTGTCTGGCAGCCTGTCTGGAATTCTTGATGTATAGCTATAAAATGATTTAACTTCTCCAGAAAGAAAAAGAAAACATTTTTTTCAAAACAAAAAGAAAAAAATCATGTTGCAGATATTGTTTTGGATTACAAAATTCAAAAAGTGAATAAGTCAAAAAGAAAGCAGAGAACAAGAAAGAAATTTTATTATAAGCAGAAAAAAAGTTTTAAACAGATGGGATCTTTAATGAGTAGGATGATAGAATCTAATCAAGTTTTGCTAAACAATACTGAGTAGCTAAAATACCAAACTTGATGGTATACTGCCAGACTCCAGGGTCAGTGAATTCTGAAGGAGGAAATGATTTGATTGCATTTATGGAAATATAGATTCCTAAGTTACTGGGGACTAATACTGAGAATGATCAAATTAGAGTGAAAGGGCATTTTAGATGCCATGAAGAACTTTAGTACTGTAAGAAAACAAACGGTTCCAACATTGAAGATCTCTGATAACAAAGAGAGTACATAGAATTTCCGAAAAGGAAAATAGATAAGACCACTTTTTAAAATTATTCATTTTGCCAATCTTATCAGAGCAGGTGAATGAAAATCTATAAATACTTATTTGTGCTTTAAAGAAAATAGCTATGATATGGGGATATATATGTATATGTATAGCTGATTCACTTTGTTATACAGCAGAAACTAACACACCATTGTAAAGCAATTATACTCCAATAAAGATGTTAAAAAAAAAAGAAAAAGAAAATAGCTATGATAAACAAAGACCCCAGGGAAATCCTTTACTAAGAGGTTTTGCATTTGTTTCTTTTGTACCTTGCTGAGACCGGTAGTGATAAGATTCAACAGCAGTGGAAAATATAAAAAGTGACATTAGTCCAAATGGTCATCTATTCAGAATATTAACAATTATCTCAAATATATCACTCATTAAGTGCCAGGACTTTCATTTTTTTTATTTTTCTTTTTTGGGGGTGTTTTTCTGTTTGTTTTTTCTTTGTTTTTACATATATCAATTCATTTTAATCCTCACAATAACTTTTAGAGGTGAGTATTATTATTATTCCACTTTACAAATTAGAAAATTATGTCACAGAAATATTAAATATCTTGCCCAAAGTTAGATGGTAGTAAATACGGATCTTAGATTTAAACCCAGGAGGTCTGACTCCATGTTCTGTGTTTTAACTACTATATTTTACTGTACTTTATACATATTGTATAATATACCTAGTGTATAATGTAACCACTATATTTTGTCACAGTACAAGGGGATCTTGAGTAAAAGCAAGGCGTATGACTGGTAACATAAAATGAAAATGTCTGTTACTCACTTAGTTTGACTTTAAAGCACAACTTCGCTCTCTCACATATAGTCTTAATCTGTCTTCTCAAGCTAACTGTATGTGTTATTCAAGCTTTGTGGAGTCAGTCTGCTCTCTTTCACTAATCTTTACTCATAGCAGTCAAAACCTGCCATTATTTCTATTTTCCCTTCTGGTCATCCTAAGAAGCAAAGGCCTTTTCCACTGACCCAAAGACTTATTTTCTCAAATAAATATTGGCATAACCAAGAGAATTTGAGGAGGTATTGCAAAATAATTGCAAAAATAAACCTGCTCTTCAATTTCCACATCAATCTTTAAGAGATACATTCCTAATAAGTCACCTTAGCCTTCTTACCAGGTCACTGCTTCTATCATCATATTATCCCTAATTACTATCCTGGGTGCAAATTTCTCTCTCTCTAGCAATTTCTGTAATTCAATCACTATATAGCTCAAGATAATATTCCAGAGGCTTTTTAATACTTATTTAATATGGTCATTTATATTTCTACTGTATTTCAATAAAGTCATCGTCCCCTTCATCTTCTTCACAGGAGCTCCTCCCATTCTCTTATTTCCAAGAAAATTTTATTCGTTTTAATATCACCTCTTTCTTTAAATCATCTCTAGTTCCTACTCCACCATTTCCCACTCTCCAGAAAGAAAAGTAGGATTATGAAGCTGATTGGAAAATTCTGTACAACCTTGGGCTTTTTGAAATTTCCACATCAGTCATACAAACAACTTTTATTCACCCTCATTTAAGCCAAAGCTTAATGGTTTTAGTAAACCAAGTCACAATTTGCCTCTTTATTCCACCCTCACCCTATTTTTCTACAGCCTGGTCTCACATCTCCTAATCATATTCAACTTTAGGACTCTGCTTCACCTCTCCTCAGCTCTATAAAACCACAAGCACCGTCTCATAAGAGATCTTGTAAATCATTCAGAATGTTTGCAATTCCAAGATCACAAAATCTAAAATTTCTTCTACAAAACACACTCTCACAGCTGCCCAACTTACCACAGTTCTCCTGTTATTCTGGAATCTGCTGTAGAAAATGTAATTCATTTACACAAAAATTTAGAATTGCTAGTGGCCTCATCCCATCTTTAATGAGGATGCCTAAACTCCTCTTAAAGATGGCCACCTAGACTCTACTAAACACACTCAGAGGTGGAGAGATCAGCGCTTTGTGGAGAATGATGTTGAGGTAATTAATTTGGACTTGTAGAGACTTAAATCCTATTTGATACTTAAATACACCTGTTGGTCTTAGTTCTCAACTTCAAGGCAATACAGAATTCATTTTTTCACCCTTTCAAACAACACATCTTCAAATACTTAAATTAAGCCTTCTTTTTTATCGACTTCATCATTTTTATCTTTGTTACATTTACTCTGGCTAAATGCAGCTAATTTGTCAGTGCTTGCATTAAAATGAGGTACAGAGAAGTGAGTGGCCCTTCGTGGCTTCAAAAATGCCTGCCATCACAAAGAGAAATCAGTTGTGGAGATGTATTTACTGTCCTGTCTTCAGTACTTAGAATAGTGCCTAACGCATAGTAGGTACTCAATATAAATGTATTAAATGAATGAATTAGTAAATGAAGAGTATATTCTAGATATGCCATAGTTAAATCAGAATATATTGGAGTAATTATCACTGCACCTGGACACTATGCTTTTGTTTAATAAAGCCAAATATTGAATTAATTTTTATAATAGCCTTAGTACAGAGTTTGTTGTTTACTGAAGTCTCTAGGTTTTGGTGAAGCTAGATTTGTTTCATTATGAACTACTTTTAATTGTACCTTCATCCAACTTGTACTTATGCAATTTTTTTTTAATCCGAGTGTAGTTTTCAGTTTTCCTGTTATATTTTATTTTCTTAGATGTAGTCCATCTTATTATTCAAAATCTTTCTGAACCAGAATGCTGCCTTGCATCACATTAGGGATTCTTTCCCAGTTTTGTGTCATCCACCTGTTTGATTCAAATGACTTCATGGGCATATGGTAAAAAGAATTCCTGTTTATCGTGTCTATATTCCACACATTGTGTTAAAAAATTTGCACAGTTTTTCCTAACACATCTCCTCCCTCTGCCGTCTTCCCAGAAGTTCCTCCCATGCTTTTGATAAGCTTCCATGTAAGTCTTTATATAATAACTGATTGAAACAGGAAAATTCTGCACAATTCCAGGTATCTATCCAGTCACTGAGTCAGAGATTCATTGATTCAATAAATAATTAATGAGCACCTACTGTATGCCAGGCATTTTTGTGGCACCAAAATTGTTACATTAAAAAAAAGTCCTCACCTTTCTTGGGGGGGAGACAAATAAATATATAATATAATGACAGATACTGGTAAGTTCTACACAGAAAAGTAAACTATGGTGTGAAAATTATTAAAGGGAAACCTCACTAGAATGGAATTGGGAGGCGAGAAGGGGGAGATCTCATGCACATACCATTCGACTTCAATACAGATCCCAACAGGAGGAAAAGTATATTGCAGCTCTGGCAGGAAGTGACACTACTGTGCTAACAACAAGAAGAAAGATTTTCTCCTCAATTACAACAGCTGAGCCAATGAGAAACTGTCACAACTCAGACAATAAAAAGCCACTCTACTTTGAACTCCCAGTTTCTGCCAATGAACTTTTTGTTTGTTAACAGCCCCTCCCAACTTCCCCTTTTCCTTCATAAAGAGTTTCTTCTCTATTATTTTACTGGACTCGCATGTGGCTTGCCATAGTTAGGTGTCCTGAATTGCAATTGTTTGCTGCTCCTTAAAAAAAAAAAAAAATTGCTGGCAAAATAACTGGCTATTTTATTGTTTTAAGTTAACAGTGGTAATATGATTTGGTTGTAAAGGTATCTATTTTAAATAAGCGGTGAGGGAAGACTTTACTGAGGTAACATATGAACAGACACCTAAGTGAAGTGAAAGAAAGCCATGAAGCAACCTGGATGAAGAGAGTCAGCAAGGCTTTGGGGTGAAATCTTGCTTGGCCTTTTCAAAAACAGCAAGAGAACCAGTGTGGCTGAATCAGAGTGATGTCCTTAATGAAGGAATCTATTATTCAACATCTTGAATACGACCAGCCAAGTAGTCACTTAGTCATACAATGTTGCTACCACCTAGTTCATATTTCTTCATTTTATGATCAGAGAAACCAAGAGGTTTCCCTAGCTTTCTCAGATTTTCCCTCACATACTGATAAAATTGATTTTCCACAACTGACCATGATTTTAGAATGGGATAAGGCTACCAGATTTAGATTTAGAAGAATTTTCATCATTGACTCTCATTAGCTCCAAGAAATTAAATAGTAATATCTCCATATAGCAATTACTTCATCTGTAAATTGGAGATAACAATACAGTTTCTTGCATGGACGCTTATATCGACCTTAGAACACCTCTTTCTCTTGCTCAGTATGCTTCCCCTTTAATCTGAGTGATTCTTACATCCCAATAAACATTGTCTTCTATAACACTGCAACTCCAAGCTCTGTGCTTATGCATATATTCCAGTGTGCCCGGAATACTTTCCCCTCACCTTCCTTCCTTTCTTGGTAAACGCCTATGTGTTTTTCAATACACAGCTCAAATGTTCGCTCCTGTGCCACAGCTTTTTTGAGTTTCCTAGGCAGTTGATTTCACCCAATTAACATTTCCATAGGACTTTGGCTATGTGTCTACTATTATGTATTATTTGTCTTTCCCATAGGACTGGGAGATATTTGAAATCTGGAACTATTAATTATTTATATGTTCATCTTAAAACAACCCTAAAACTAAGTGGGATATAAGTGATATAGACTACACGTATACAATTACAAGCATACTCACATATTCTTTCTCTAGAATGAATCAATTTGGCAATATATTTAAAATTCTGGCTTTAGAGCAAGATTTGCTGAGGTTATACTCCACCTCCACCACCTCAAAGCTGTGTTACCTAGGAAAAGTCACTTAATAACTCTGAGCCTCCGTTCCCTAGTCTTTACCATTGGTTTATAATGATTCTTTGATCACAGCATTGTGGTAACAATGCAGTGAGTGCCTATAGAGCACTTAGCTATTTTAAATCTTAGATATTATTCCACTTCTTCTTTATATATATTTTCTCTTTGTGTCTAGAAGTGTGTCTTCTACGTATTAGGGGATCACAGGCATCCACTAGAGCACATAACAGTGTCTGCAACTGAACGATGAATGAACAGATGAAACACTACCTTTCTAAAGTGAATTTCACAGAAATTTTACTAAAGGGAAAACTAAAAGTCCTAGATGTAAAATAACTCTGAGAATACAAAGCCAAAAGTAAAAATTAGAACTCAACTTTAAAAAAACTCTAATTTCACAAACTATTTGTTACTACATTGCATTTTCATAATTGATGTATGTGGTTATAAGTAAATAAAAATAAAGAGAAAGAGGAAAGGAGAAAAAGATTATGGGAAGGAAGAAAATATATTCAGCTAAACTACAGTTTATGAACCAACTGGGGAAACTTTACACATTTTGCTCACTCGTAATCAAGTTCATATTTGTGATTTGACGTATCATGCTCCCCTTGACTCCTGCCACTTTCACACTGCTCTCATTTTTTACTACATCCAAGCTTATACTCTATGTTCCTTCCAAAGTAAATTCAGCTGCCATTATTTCTAACCATTGGTTTTGTCTAAATGCAGATTGTGTAATTCAAAGAGAATCAACTGCATTAAATGTAGTTTAACTAATATTTATTGAGAGTCCCTAAGGTATATTCATTTACTAAATGAAGAATGACTTGTTTTTATTTAATATCAGCATGACATAATTTAATCTGGAAGTATATTTGGAAACATCTACAAGTAAGTAATTAAAGAAAAATGAATGTATGAATGACCATGCAGGCCTTTGCCATTGGGAGGGAGAGACCTGGATAACACACACAATCAAAAATGAAAAAAAGGTTTGGTTTATTTTCTCTTTATATTCTGAATCCAAATTTAATGGCTTGAACACTAATATAAGTTAATGAGAATTTCACAGGAGAAATTCTGTATAGTGTATGCTGACAATGCAAGCACTGTGAAATGACAAAAAATAGCAGGAATATAATAAAATTTTTAGCAGCTTAAATAACGAAACCTTTCACACAGCCAAAGATTTTCATCATAAGTAATGAAATAAAATTTATACCGACTTGCTGCTCTCCTCATGTAAGATAACAAGTCTTTCTCAAAATCCATTCTTCCTTCTGCCCAAAGGAAAAAAAAAAAATTTATACTGACTTTTCCTCCCTGAGCAGATCACTGACAGAAGATAGATCACTGGCAAAAAACATTGAAGAAAACCAGAATGTCTTTTAGGAGACTCACAAAGAATAATTCTACCAACTAAGTTAAAATCTCTTTGGCAGTTATGTTGTCGCATCTTTTTTACAGCTTTAGTATGTGAATTACCTTCAGTGAAACAAACTATTAAAAAAAAAAAAAAGGAAGTTTGGGGAACAAAGCCAATAGGAAAGGTGTACTGGTTATGGCAGTATAAAGGACTGTATGATACCAAAGCATCTGCTAGAACATGCATTGTACTTAGGATTCCACAGCAGCAGGACACTGCAATGTTTTACAAGAACAGAATGAGGCACAAAGGTCAACAGTGTTCACTGCTGAGCCAACCATCTCTGAGCAAATAATGACATATCTGAAATTCACTTTTGGTAGCCTTTCAATTTATTCTTTTCATTGTTCAAATCTCTTTCCATTTGGACACCCTCCTCTCAGGTGCTAAAATCCAGGCTTTTCATGTACCTTAACTGAAGTGTTCCTGGCAAGCCCCCTCCTTCCATGGTGAAAATGTGCACTGTTTTCTTGTGTTCTCCTTACATTATCAAAACTCATCTCCCTTGTCTCTCATCCTCACCAGATTCTCCTCAGTTTTTTCTCAATAACTGACATGTTATAAAACAGTGGGTCTCAAACGCTAGCATCATCATCTAGAATCATCTGGAGGGCTTGTTAAAACACACATTTCTGGGAGCCACCCCAGAGTTTCTGATTCGGTAAGGCATTTCCAACAAGTTCCCAGGAGATGCTGATGCCGCTCACCAGGGCAACATCTTTGAGAACCACAGCTATAAAGCATTTACAAATTCATTAATATTTAGCCTTTAACGCATAATGGTAACAATGCACAGTGCCTCCAAAAGATTTTTTGTAACAATAGATAATATAATTAATATAAATGACTGTAGAGGGTACATACCTCAACATACAAAGGCTATGTATGAAAACTCAGCTAACATCATAATCAACAGTGAAAAGCGGAAAGCTTCTCCTCTAAGATCAGGGACAAGACTAGGATGCCCACTATTACCTCTTTTATTCAACGTAGTATTGGAAGTCCTAGCCACAGCAATTAGGCAAGAAAAAGAAATAAAAATAAAAGGCATTCAAATTGGAAAGGAAGAAGTAAAACTGTCACTATTTGCAGATGGCATGATACTATACATAGAAAATCCTAAAGACTCCATCAAAAAACTATTTAAAAGAACTAATAAAGGAATTCAATAAAGTCACTAGATAAAAAATCAATGTACAGACATCTTTGGGTTTTTTATACACTAACAACAAATTATCAGAAAAAGAAATAAAGAAAACAATCCCATTTACAATTACATCAAAACTAATAAAATACCTAGGAGGTGAAAGAACTGTACATTGAAAACTATAAGACACTGATGAAAGAAATTGAAAAAGACACAAATAAATGAAAAGATATTACATGTTCATGGATTGGAAGAATTAATGTTGTTAAAATGTTCATACTACACAACACAATCTACAGATTCAATGCAATCCCTATCAAAATTCCAATGGCATATTGTGACAGAACTAGAATAATTATAAAATTTGTATGGACCACAAAAGATCTTGAATAGCCAAAGCAATCTTGAGAAAGAACAAATCTGGAGTTATCTTGTGCTCTGATTTCAAACTATACTGCAAAGCTGTAGTAAACAAAACAGTATGGTACACACACACACACACACACACACACACACACACACACACACAAATACATATCAATGGAACAGAACTGAGAGCCCAGAAATGAAACCACACATATATGAACAATTAATTACAACAAAGGAGCGTAGAACATAGAATGGAAAAAGGAGAGTCCCTTCAGTAAATGATGTTGGGAAAACTGGATGGTCACATGCAAAAGAATGAAACTAGACCACTATTTTACACCATACATAAAAATTAACTCAAAATGGATTAAAGACTTGAATGTAGGACCTGAAACCATAAAATTCCTAGAAGAAAACATAGGCAGTAACTTCATTAATATTGATCTTAATGATGTTTTTGTGGATCTGACTCCAAAGGCAAGGAAAACAAAAGCAAAGGTGAACAAATAGTACTACATCAAACTAAAATTTTCTGCACAATGAAGAAAACCATCATCAAAATGAAAAGCTAACCTACTGAATGGGAGAAGATATTTACAAATCGTATACGTGGTAAGGAATTAATATCCAATATAAGAGAGACCTTCAAGATGGCAGAAGAATAAGATGTGGAGATCACCTTCCTCTCCACAAATACATCAGAAATACATCTACATGTGGAACAACTACAGAACACCTACTGAATGCTGGCAGAAGACCTCAGACCTCCCCAAAGGCGGATTCTTGATCACTACACCACCAGTGAAGTCCTCAGCTGCTACTTTAACCCCATCCTCTCTGAGTGAAGAACAGATGCCCTCAGGCGACCTACATGCAGAGGCAGGGCCAAATCCAAAGCTGAACCCCAGGAGCTGTGTTAACAAAGAAGAGAAAGGAAAATCTCTCCCAGCAGCCTCAGGAGCAGCAGATTAAATCTCCACAATCAACTTGATGTACCCTGCATCTGTGAAATACCTGAATAGACAATGAATCATCCCAAAATTAAGGTGGTGGACTTTGGGAGCAACAACACCTACTGAATGCTGGCAGAAGACCTCAGACCTCCCCAAAGGCGGATTCTTGATCACTACACCACCAGTGAAGTCCTCAGCTGCTACTTTAACCCCATCCTCTCTGAGTGAAGAACAGATGCCCTCAGGCGACCTACATGCAGAGGCAGGGCCAAATCCAAAGCTGAACCCCAGGAGCTGTGTTAACAAAGAAGAGAAAGGAAAATCTCTCCCAGCAGCCTCAGGAGCAGCAGATTAAATCTCCACAATCAACTTGATGTACCCTGCATCTGTGAAATACCTGAATAGACAATGAATCATCCCAAAATTAAGGTGGTGGACTTTGGGAGCAACAATATATATATTTCTTTCCTTTTTCTCTTTTTGTGAGTGTGTATGTGTATGATTCTGTGTGTAATTTTGTCTGTATAGCTTTGCTTTTACCAGTTGTCCTTTGATTTTACCATCTGTCCATCTTTTTTGTTTTTGTTTTAGTATAGATTTTAGCACTTGTTATCATTGGTAGATATGTTTTTTGGTTTGGTTGCTCTCTTCTTCCCTTCTTTTTTTTAATTTTAAATTTTTTTATTTTTAATAATTATTTTTTCTTCTCATAAGTTCATTTTATTTTATTTATTTTTTCTTTCCTTCTTTTTTTCTCCCTTTTCTTCTGAGTTGTGTGGCTGACAGGGTCTTGGTGATGCAGCCAGGTGTCAGGCCTCTGCCTCTGAGGTGGGAGAGCTGAGTTCAGGACATTGGTCCACCAGAGACCTCCCAGCTCCATGTAATATCAAATGGCG
>NC_041228.1:27024703-27025608 GCF_002837175.3 Physeter macrocephalus | reverse complement strand
GGCGAAAGCTCTTCCAGAGATCTCCATCTCAACACTAAGACCCAGCTCCACTCAATGATCAGCAAGCTACAGTGCTGGACACCCTATGCCAAACAGCTAACAAGACAGGAACACACCACCACCCAGTAGCAGAGAGGCTGCCTAAAATCATAATAAGATTACAGACACCCCAAAACACACCACCAGACGTGGATCTGCCCACAAGAAAGACAAGATCCAGCATTATCCACCAGAACACACGCACTAGTCCCCTCCACTAGGAAACCTACACAACTCACTGAACCAACCTTAGCCACTGGGGGCAGACAAAAACACGGGAACTACAAATCTGCAGCCTGTGAAAAGGAGACCCCAAACACAGTAAGGTAAGCAAAATGAGAAGAGAGAGAAACACACAGCAGATGAAGGAGCAAGGTAAAAACCCACCAGACCAAACAAATGAAGAGGAAATAGGGAGTCTACCTGAAAATGAATTCACAGTAATGATAGCAAAGATGATCCAAAATCTTGGAAATAGAATGGAGAAAATACAAGAAACCTTTAACAAGGACCTAGAAGAACTAAAGAGCAAAAAACAATGATAACACAATAAATGAAATTTAAAATTCTTTAGAAGGAATCAATACCAGAATAACTGAGGCAGAAGAACTGATAAGTGACCTGGAAGATAAAATCGTGGAAATAACTACTGCAGAGCAGAATAAAGAAAAAAGAATGAAAAGAATTGAGGACAGTCTCAGAGACCTCTGGGACAACATTAAATGCACCAATATTCGAATTATAGGGGTCCCAGTAGAAGAAGAGAAAAAGAAAGGGGCTGAGAAAATATTTGAAGAGATTGCAGTTGAAAACTTCCCTAATATGGGAAAGGAAATAGTCAATCAAGTCCAGAAAGCACAGAGAGA
>NC_041228.1:27023492-27024653 GCF_002837175.3 Physeter macrocephalus | reverse complement strand
ACATATTAATCAAACTATCAAAAATTAAATACAAAAAAAAATATTAAAAGTAGCAAGGGAAAAACAACAAATAAAAAACAAGGGAATCACCATAAGGTCAACAGCTGATCTTTCAGCAGAAACTCTGCAAGCCATAAGGGAGTGGCAGGACAAATTTAAAGTGATGAAAGGGAAAAACCTACAACCAAGATTATTCTACCCAGCAAGGATGTCATTCAGATTCGAAGGAAAAATTAAAACCTTTACAGACAAGCAAAAGCTAAGAGAATTCAGCACCACCAAACCAGCTTTACAACAAATGCTAAAGGAACTTTTCTAGGCAGGAAACACAAGAAAAGGAAAAGACCTACAATAACAAACCCAAAACAATTAGAAAATGGTAATACGAGCATACATATTGATAATTACCTTAAAGGCAAATGGATTAAGTGCTCCAACCAAAAGACACAGACTGGCTGAATCGATACAAAATCAAGACCCGTATATATTGCTGTCTGCAAGAGACCCACTTCAGACCTAGGGACACATACAGACTGAAAGTGAGGGGATGCAAAAATATATTCCATGCAAATGGAAATCAAAAGAAAGCTGGACTAGCAATTCTCACATAGGACAAAATCGACTTTAAAATAAAGACTATTGCAAGAGAACCTAGGGACACATACAGACTGAAAGTGAGGGGATGCAAAAATATATTCCATGCAAATGGAAATCAAAAGAAAGCTGGAGTAGGAATTCTCACATAGGACAAAATAGACTTTAAAATAAAGACTATTACAAGAGACAAAGAAGGACACTACATAACAATCAAGGGATCAATCCATGAAGAAGATATAACAATTGTAAATAGTTATGCACCCAACATAGGAGCAACCCAATACATAAGGCAAATGCTAACAGTCATAAAAGGGGAAATCTAAAGTAACAGAATCATAGTAGGGGACTTTAACACCCCATTTTCACCAATGGACAGATCACCCACAATGAAAATAAATATGGAAACACAAGCTTTAAATGATACATTAAACAAGATGGACTTAATTGATATTTATATGACATTCCATCCAAAAACAACAGAATATACTTTCTTCTCAAGTTCTCATGGAACATTCTCCAGGATAGATCATATCTTGTGTCACAAATCAAGCCTTGGTAAATTTC
>NC_041228.1:27015703-27022766 GCF_002837175.3 Physeter macrocephalus | reverse complement strand
AATTCTATCAAACATTTAGAGAAGAGATAACATCTATCCTTCTCAAACTCTTCCAAAATATAGCAGAGGGAGGAACACTCACAAACTCATTCTGTGTGGCCACCATCACCCTGATACTAAAACCAGACAAAGATGTCACAAAAAAAGAAAACTACAGGCCAATATCTCTGATGCGCACAGATGCAAAAATCCTCTACAAAATACTAGCAAACAGAATCCCACAGCACATTAAAAGGATCATACACCGTGATCAAGTGGGGTTTATCCCAGAAATGCAAGCATTCTTCAGTATACGCAAATCAATGTGATACACCACATTGATACACCATGTTAACAAATTGAAGAATAAAAAACATATGGTCATCCAATAGATACAGAAAAAGTTTTTGACAAAATTCACCACCCTTTTATCATAAAAACCCTCCAGAAAGTAGGCATAGAGGGAACTTACCTCAACATAATAAAGGCCATATATGACAAACCTACAGCCAGCATTGTTCTCAATGGTGAAAAACTGAAAGCATTTCCACTAAGATCAGGAACAAGACAAGGTTGCCCACTCTCACCACTCTTATTCAACATAGTTTTGGAAGTTCTAGCCACAGCAATCAGAGAAGAAAAAGAAATAAAAGGAATCCAAATAGGAAAAGAAGAAGTAAAGCTGTCACTGTTTGCAGATGACATGATACTATACATAGAGAATCCTAAGGAGGCTACCAGGAAACTACTAGAGCTAATCAATGAATTTGGTAAAGTAGCAGGATACAAAATTAATGCACAGAAATCTCTGGCATTCTTATACACTAATGATGAAAAATCTGAGAGTGAAATTAAGAAAACACTCCCATTTACCATTGCAACAAAAAGAATAAAATATCTAGGAATAAACCTATCTAAGGAGACAAAAGACCTGTATGCAGAAAATTATAAGACACTGATGAAAGAAATTAAAGATGATACAAATAGGTGGAGAGATATACCATGTTCTTGGATTGGAAGAATCAACATTGTGAAAATGACTCTACTACCCAAAGCAATCTACAGATTCAATGCAATCCCTATCAAATGACCACTGGCATTTTTTTCAGAACTAGAACCAAAAATTTCACAATTTGTATGGAAACACAAAAGACCCCGAATAGCCAAAGCAATCTTGAGAACGAAAAATGGAGCTGGAGGAATCAGGCTCCCTGACCTCAGACTATACTACAAGGCTACGGGAATCATGACAGTATGGTACTGGCACAAAAACAGAAATATAGATCAATGGAACAGGATAGAAAGCCCAGAGATAAACCCACACACATATGGTCACCTTTTCTTTGATAAAGGAGGGAAGGATATACAGTGGAGAAAAGACAGCCTCTTCAATAAGTGGTCCTGGAAAACTGGACAGGTACATGTAAAAGTATGAAATTAGAACACTCCCTAACACCACACACAAGAATAAACTCAAAATGGGTTAAAGACCTACATGTAAGGCCAGACACTATCAAACTCTTAGAGGAAAACATAGGCAGAACACTCTATGACATAAATCACAGCAAGATCCTTTTTGACCCACCTCCTAGAGAAATGGAAATAAAAACAAAAATAAACAAATGGGACCTAATGAAACTTAAAAGCTTTTGCAGAGCAAAGGAAACCATAAACAAGATGAAAAAAGACAACCCTCAGAATGGGAGAAAATATTTGCAATTGAAGCAACTGACAAAGGATTAATCTCCAGAATTTACAAGCAGCACATGTAGCGCAATATCAAAAAAACAAACAACCCAATCCAAAAGTGGGCAGAAGACCTAAATAGACATTTCTCCAAAGAAGATATACAGATTGCCATAAACACATGAAAGGATGCTCAACATCATTAATCATTAGAGAAATGCAAATCAAAACTACAATGAGGTATCACCTCACACCATTCAGAATGGCCTTCATCAAAAAATCTACAAGCAGTAAATGCTGGAGAGGGTGTGGAGAAAATGGGACCCTCTTGCACTGTTAGAGAAAAACAAATACCATATGCTAACACATATATATGGAATCTAGAAAAAAATGGTTATGAAGAACTTAGGGGTAGGACAGGAATAAAGATGCAGAGGTAGAGAATGCCCTTAAGGACACGGGGAGGGGGAAGGGTAAGCTGGGACGAAGTGAGAGAGTGGCATGGACTTATATATACTACCAAATGTAAAATAGATATCTAGTGGGAAGTAACTGCATAGCACAGGGAGATCAGCTTGGTGCTTTGTGACCACCTAGAGGCGTGGGATAGGGAGGGTGGGAGGGAGATGCAAGAGGGAGGAGATATGGGGATATATATATATACGTGTGTAGCTGATTCACTTTGTTATACAGCAGAAACTAACACACCTTTGTAAAGCAATTATACTCCAATAAAGATGTAAAAAAAAAAAAAAAAGCAAGGCCATCTCAGGCGTTGTGCAGTGTACAACATGCACAGCTATACACAGCAGCCCTGGGTTAAAGAATGGGCTCCAGAGTCAGAGAAATCCTAGTCTAAGTCTCACTTCTGCTATTTATTCTCTGTAAAACCATGAGCAAATTGACCCTTCTATACCTCATTTTCCTCTTTCATAAAGCTGGAATATTTACAGTAGCAACCTCTTAGTGGTGTTGCAAGGATTAACATAAAATAATATATAGGTAAAGATTTTAACACAGGGCCTGGCACAGAGAAGTTGCTTAACAAAAGCTATGATTATTCTCCATGGCTAACTTTACCTTTAAGATCAGCCTGTGTCACCCTGGATGGGAGGGGTGTTTGGGGGAGAATCGATACATGTATATGTATGGCTGAGTCCCTTTGCTGTGCACCTGAAACTATCACAACATGGTGTTGCAAGGATTAACATAAAATAATATATAGGTAAAGATTTTAACACAGGGCCTGGCACAGAGAAGTTGCTTAACAAAAGCTATGATTATTCTCCATGGCTAACTTTACCTTTAAGATCAGCCTGTGTCACCCTGGATGAGAGGGGTGTTTGGGGGAGAATCGATACATATATATGTATGGCTGAGTCCCTTTGCTGTGCACCTGAAACTATCACAACATTGTTAATCAGCTATACTCCAATATAAAATAAAAACTTTAAAAAAAATCCAATATATAAAAAGAGCACATTCAACTAAACAACAACAACAAAAAACCCAATTAAACAATGGGTAGAGGGGACTTCCCTGACAGTCCAGTGGTTAAGACTCTGCACTTCCATTGCAGAGGGTACGGGTTCCATCCCTGGTTAGGGAACTAAAATCCCGCATACTGTATAATGCAGTCAAAAAACTTTTTTTTAATTAAAAAATATTTTTTAAATGGGTAGAGGATGTGAATATACATTTTTCCAAATAAGACATACAGATGACCAACAGGCACATGAAAAGATATTAAAAATCACTAACTCTTAAGGAAATGAAAATCAAAACCATGGTGAGATATCACCTCACACACTTTAGAATGGCTATTACTGAAAAGACAAGAAATAACAAATGTTGAAGAGGATGTAGAGAAAAGGGAACCCTGCTACACTGTTAGTGGGACTGTAAAGTGGTTGCAGCCACTATGGAAAAATGATGGAGATTCCTCAAAAAATTTAAAATAGAACTTCCCTATGACCCAGGTATTCCACTTCTGTGTATCTATCTGAAGAACATGAAAACACTAATTGAAAAGATTTATGTACTTTTATGTTCATCACAGAATTATTTGCAATAGTCAAGATAGGGAAACAACCTAAGTGCCCAATGATGTATGGATTGATAAAGAAGATGTGGTATATATATGCAAGGAATACCACTCGGTTATAAAAACAAATGAAATCCTGCCTTTTGGGACAAGATGGATGGATCTTGAAGATATTACGCTAAGTGAAATAAGGCAGATAGGGAAAGACAAGTTCCGTATGATTTCTCTCATATGTGGAATCTAAGAAAATAAAACAAACAAACAAAATAAAACAAAAACAAACTCATAGATACAGAGAACAGAATAGTGATTCCCAGAGGAGAAGGGAGTTGGGAGGTAGGTGAAATGGGTGAAGAGGATCAACTGAAGAGGAAAGTAAACTAAACTTTTGATGTATTGTACATTGTATACATTGTATACTGTTTACATTGCAGTGTATACAGAAGTCAAGTTATAGTGCTCTACACTTGAAAATTATATAATATATATAATACACAAATATATGACTATATTTCCAAACTCATAATATATATTCAATAACATTTTATTGAATGAATCTGAATGCAAAAGAACAAATATATAATATTTTAATCTGGACTAGTAATTATAAGATTGGGCAGTAACTTGAGGGGAAGGACCTTTCCAATAGATAGTCACCTGCCTTGTCAATGATAAACCCAGCTCAACCTGGAAGAATGCACAAGAGTTTACAATGGTAATAACAATGATAGTAATAATACATCACAATTACAAATTGAGAAGTTTGAAGATTATAAAACATTTTCATAGTCTGCATATATTGGGCTCAAAATAGCTAGACAATATGTCTCAGACTGCAGCATACTAGAAGAATCTTCAAGAGTGTGTGTAGCACAGTAAGTGTCCTAAAGTCAATGACTTCTACACAGCAGGGAAAGCTTTCCCAGGTGGTGACCAACCTAAAAAGCTATTCACTTAGAGCCAACATCCAAAACAACCCAGATGACCCTTCCCCTGCTAGAGAAGGATGTCACCCCTGGCTTACAGATAAGCATTTTGCACAATATCTATTAACAGAAAACAAATATTCTTAAAGTCGCAGCCTCCCAAATTAGAAACAGTGGGAGCCAGAGCAACAGAAATCCATAAACATGTAAGGCATAGTTTCAGAAAACACAGAGAAAGGAAGGCTCTCTAAAAGTAAGTTAAGCCCTGGAACAAAGATCAGTCCATTTAGATTAAACAGATATAATATAGGAACAGCATTGGGGACTGAAGATCATCAGGGCAACAAAAGAAAAAGAGTTTCTGAAAAAGATTAGGACAGAGACAATTCCATTTGCCAGAAATGGCCAACCTTTAATATTGAAGTAAAGAAAATACAACATTATGTAATTTGAAACATACATGCTTAAATTAACTATATTCAGAAAATTCAACATTTGGAAATTATTAAAGAAACTATTCCAGAACACTAAGTAGAAATCATTATTCCTTAAGGATTGGTGTTATAACAAGGCAGATTTTCTCCTGGGCATCACAGAACTGCATTTTGGTCTTCAGCACTCAGCATTGTGATTACAACAGTGTTATGCCCATGTTACAAATAAAAAAGGAAATTGAGGATCAGAGCTGAGACTTGAATGCAGATCATTTGAGTGCAAACTCAGTGTGTTTCTTATCCACAGCTGTCTCCTTTTGGTATTCTGCAACTAAAGTCCTGATAATTATTTAACAGAAGCTATAGCATAATCTAGGGGGAGCTTGCCAAAAATTACCCATTGCAAGTACCCTAAACAAGTTTATTCTTTAGGAAAAATTATACTCTATATGCTTTTGCAGCAGTATTTCAGCAAATAACTCCTCTTTAGTGATATCAACTTTCATGGGATAACATCAGTTTTAGTAGCAGCATTTTGAATATAAAGATAATGTAGCTTCTCAGGGGGGTTCAGAGAGAAATTATGAATTATACCACATTATGTATTACAAAAACATAGGAGAATATTTTTAGATGAATAACCCCACCATTCTGCATAGCCTGTGCTTTACTGTATCTCTTATTTTAATTTTATGCCAGTATTTAATTAGAAAAATATTTCTAGTGACACTAAAAACAACTAAAAGATTTGCTATGGAGGCAGTTTTACCATTACGTCTCTGGCATCCATGAAAACAGGCTGTGTCACATGCATCTCAGCATCTTGGGGTCTGAAGGGACCTTACTGAGCATTTACCCCAACCACCCATTGAAGTGCAGTGGAAATGCAAAATTTGAGATTGGGTAGACCTGGATTTCAATTCCAATTCCAGCACATATCAGTCATCAAACATATTCCTCTCCGAGGCTACGTGTATTTATCTAATTAGGATTGTAGAGGTAGGTATTTCCTGAGTAACTTATCTCACATACACATCAATAATTCCCTCTTCATGGGAATTCCCTGGCAGTCCAGTGGTTAGAACTCTCTGCTACCACTGCAGAGGGCACGGGTTCAATCCCTGGTCGGGGAACTAAGATCCTGCATGCCACACGGTATGGCCAAAATAATAATAATAATAATAATTCCCTCTTCATACAATCTGTATATTTCATATTTTGAATTTATTATAATATATATTGTTTGTTTACTTGTTTACTTTATTACAGTCTTCTCCACTAAAATAAAAGCTCCATGAGATTAGAAACCCCATATGTCTAACTCACCACTGCATCTTCTGTCTTGAGCATAATCCTGGTACACAGTTGATGATCAGTAATTTTTGCTAGGGGAAGGAAGGAAAGGGAATAGAAAGGAATGTTGTTGTGACAGTTAAATAACATGATATGCATGGAGGGTTTAGCACAGAATGGGCAGTCCATAAACATTAACTGGTATTATTAGTATTTATGCCAAACATGAATCTCTCATATTATATTTCTGAAAGGTGGGTTCTAACCCTGTGGAAAAACTCCAGTGAAAACACTCTTAAACTTCTTGAGTGGCCCATCCCACATTCAACCATGCATAATGGCAAGATCTCTGCAAACAAGAGAAGAAATTTCCAAGTATTGTTTCCTGTTCCTACCACCTATATCATACAAACCAAGGACTACACTTAAAATATTTTTAAAAATTTTTTGAAAATTGTGTCAGTTTCTTTCTCCTATGAAAACTCCCAACTCTGTGTGTGTGTGTGTGTGTGTGTGTGTGTGTGTGTGATTAAATAAAATGACAAAGTCTCACAGTTTTGATCACCAAGAAGAATTCACCAGAAATTTGTCAAGGGCTTCCCTGGTGGCGCAGTGGTTGAGAATCCGCCTGCCGATGCAGGGGACACGGGTTTGTGCCCCGGTCCGGGAAGATCCCACATGCCGTGGAGCGGCTGGGCCCA
>NC_041228.1:26953308-27015521 GCF_002837175.3 Physeter macrocephalus | reverse complement strand
GCCATGGCCACTGAGCCTGTGCGTCTGGAGCCTGTGCTCTGCAACGGGAGAGGCCACAACAGTGAGAGGCCCGTGTACCACAAAAAAAAAAAAAAAGAAAAGAAAAGAAATTTGTCAAAAATAACCATAATGTGAACATTTAAAGCAGGACTTTAACATTTCTGGAAAATATATTCTCCTAGGACTGTGCTCTTCCCAGTCAAGGCAAAGCTTTTGAGTTTATCAAAATCTTTTTCAGCTTTTCTGCCCACAATTATGATTAGTGACTCCCATATGAGAGGAGGTATAAGCATTGTGACTCTCTTAAGGGAAATATCATGTGAGAATTATTTTGAGAGGCAAACACAAGTAATGATCATATTGACAAATTTTGAGGTACATTTTTTACATGAACGTTGCAAAATTGACTTTGACTTTAACAAATTCTCTGAATTTACATATCCAGGGTTAGATTATCATATGAGCTTCAAAATCAGTATTTAAATATGTTTTCCATTTTGTAATACAGCTCACTTGTGTTTTTTGTGTTTATTTCACAAAAACTGCTTTAGAAATGGAAGAGATCAAACTCATAGTATGTTTGGTGCTTACTGATTTGGAAATCTATTCAACTGCAATGTCATGTCTTGACATTTCACAAAGTTTGTAGCAAACCCATGAGGACATACCAAAAAGAAACTCACTGTTTTTAGAACTTAGAAAATCACTCTTAAAAGTGACTTCATTTCATGCAATATAATATTATCTTCAACTGCCTTGGTCCTTATGACCCTGAATTTATTTTTGATTGAGGTAGCTACAGAAATGTGGTTCAAGCTAGTGTGGGGTTTTGTGTTTTTTTGTGTGTGTGAAACTGGAACATAAGGCACACAAGGGAGAACATTCAGTGTTCACAATTCTAATAGCATCTTTTGACTAGGATGGAGTTCTGGGAGTCCCTGAAGGCTGTTCAATCGACTTGGATTGTCTGCATTCATCTGGGAATGCAGGCTGTCTGTAAATAGTCAGTGGGACTGCTTGAATATTTTCTTCCCCAAATGACACCTCATAAGAAGGAAAATAAAGAACAAAAGGGCCTCAGCTCACCTCCATTTTTGAGAGCCAATGCATTTACTTACATTATCTTACTTATTCCTCACAAGGTCTCTGTGAAGTGGGTACTATTGTTCTCCCCATTTGGTGATAAAATTTTTCTTCATAGATTTACCTGAGGCCACACCCGAAGGAAGAGATTAGAACATCATAATCTGAGCCCACTCTACCTCACCACTGTCACTTCATTTCATCAAAGGCAAACCAGTGTGTTACCATATTTCCTACAAGCGCTTTCAATTTCAGTCTCAAATACATAACTGAGAGGATTCTGGGAAGACAGCAGCATTGGAAACACTAGGAACATTGGCAGAACCTGACAGATGTAATTATTTTTGAACTCTGGAATCTCTTGAAGCCTTGCAACTTCCAAGGGAAGGCTTGGACAGTACATTGTGGTTACTTTCAGTCAATTTCATCTCTTAGCACAGTAGAAGTTACCCATCTCATTCCCCAGTCTCCTGGCAGGCATCTGTGCAGATATTCTAAGAGCAGCTCACATGCAGCTTATAGGCACCAGGATGGACAAAAAGGACCTGTTCTCCAAGTATTAGGGATCTGTGCTCTGCTGATTGCTACTTCTAATTTCAGAGGTATAGACAAAGAGGCAGGAAATTGTTGCAAGCCCCTCCCATCTGGCTGAAATTAACTCCTGGGAATTTAAAGTTGGAGATTTCACACTTCTTGATCTCAAAACTAACTATGAAGCTACAGTAATCAAAACAGTGTAGTACTGGCACAAAGACAGACATATAAACCAAAGGAATAGAACAGAGAGCCCAGAAATAAACACTCACCTAATTGTTGACAAGTGTACCAAGACCATTCGATGGCAAAAAGTCTTTTCAACAATTGGTGGTGGGGAAACTAGATATCCATATGCAAAAGAATGAAACTGGACTGTTATTAGCATCATATATAAAAATTAACTCAAAATGCATCAGTGACCTATATGTAAGAGCTAAAACTGTAAAACTCTTAAAAGAAACATGGGGCAACATTGGCGTTGGATTCAGTGAAGTGAAACTAGATATCCATATGCAAAAGAATGAAACTGGACTGATATTAGCATCATATATAAAAATTAACTCAAAATGCATCAGTGACCTATATGTAAGAGCTAAAACTGTAAAACTCTTAAAAGAAACATGGGGCAACATATTTATGGCGTTGGATTCAGTGATGACTGGATTCAGAAACAACACCAAAGGCATAAGAAACAAAAGAAAAAATAGACAAATTGGACTTTATGAAAATTTTAAAAGTTTGTGCATCAAAAAACACTATCAACAGAGTAAAAAGACAACCCACAGAATGGGAGAAAATATTTTTAAATCACATATGTCATAAGGGATTAATATCCAAATTATAGACAGAACTCCTAAAACTCAATCCAGCATAAAACTAACAACTCAATTCAAAAATGGACAAAGGAACTGAATAGACATTTCTCCAAAGATATACAAATGTCCAATAAGCACATGAAAAGGTGCTCAACATCACTGATCTCTAGGGAAATGCAAATCAAAATTACAATGAGATATACCACCTCATACCTGTTAGGATGACTACTATTAAATAAAAATAAAGAGAACATAACGCTCAACATCACTGATCTCTAGGGAAATGCAAATCAAAATTACAATGAGATACCACCTCATACCTGTTAGGATGACTACTATTAAATAAAAATAAAGAGAAAATAACGAGTGTTGGCAAGGATGTAGAGAAATTCGAACCATTGTGTAGTTGCTGGGAGTATAAAATGGTACAGCTGCTGTGGAACACAGACTGGGGTTTCCTCAGAGATGTAAAAATAGAATTAACATATGATTCAGCAATTTTACTTCTGAGTATTTATCCAAAAGAATTCAAAGCAAGTTCTTGAAGAGACTTTTGTACACCTATGTTTATTTAAGCATTATTCACAATAGTTAAAATATGGAAGCAACTCAAGATCCATCGATGGATGAATGAATAAGCCAAGAAATGGGAACAACCTGAATCTTTGCTAACAGATGAACAGATAAACAAAATATGGTACGCACATACAATAGAATATTATTCAGTCTTGAAAAGAGAGGAAATTCTGACATATACTACAACATGGATGAACCTTGGGGACATTATGCTAAGTGAAATAAGCCAGCTTACAGAAAGACAAACAATATATAATTCTAATTATGAAGTATTTAGAGTAGTCAAAATCATAAAGACAGAAAGTAGAATGGTGGTTTTAAAGGGCTAAGGGAAGGGGAAAATGGGGAACTATTGTTCAATGGGTATAGAGTTTCAGTTATACGAGATCTTTTTCTGCGTCTACATTGAGATGAATGGTGGTTATGGTAGCACAACATTACAAACGTATTTAATAGCTCTGAACTATACACTTAAAATGGCTAAGGTGGTCAATTTTATGTCATGTGTATTTTAACACAGTGAAAAAAATTTAATGACTTCCCTGGTGGTGCAGTGGTTAAGAATCCTCCTGCCAATGCAGGGGGCATGGATTCGATCCCTGGTCCAGAAAGATCCCACATGCTGTGAAGCAACTGAGCCCGTGCACCACAACTACTGATTTCAGTTATACGAGATCTTTTTCTGCGTCTACATTGAGATGAATGGTGGTTATGGTAGCACAACATTACAAACGTATTTGATAGCTCTGAACTATACACTTAAAATGGCTAAGGTGGTCAATTTTATGTCATGTGTATTTTACCACAGTAAAAAAAATTTAATGACTTCCCTGGTGGTGCAGTGGTTAAGAATCCTCCTGCCAATGCAAGGGGCATGGGTTCGATCCCTGGTCCAGAAAGATCCCACATGCTGTGAAGCAACTAAGCCCGTGCACCACAACTACTGAGCCTGGACTCTAGAGCCCGTGAGCCACAACTACTGAGCCCGCATGCCACAACTACTGAAGCTTGCGTGCCCTAGAGCCCATGCCCTGCAACTACTGAAGCCCGGACGCTCTACGGCCCACATGCCACAACTGCTGAGCCTGCATGCTGCAACTGCTGAAGCCCACGCGCACCTAGAGCCCGTGCTCTGCAACAAGAGAAGCCACAACAATAAGAGAAGCCCAAGCACAGCAACAAAGAGTAGACCCCGCTTGCCACAACTAGAGGAGGCCCGTGCGCAGCAACAAAGACTCAATGCAGCCAAAAAAAAAAAAATTTAAATATATTTGAGGAAGAAGAGATGAAGTGATCTGCAAATTCTAGGGATAAAGTGCTGGGAACTTAAGTGAAAAAGGAATTTCTCTGTAGAGAAATAAATAGTAATTATAATTACTATTTATAATAAATTCGGTGCCAAAGGCAATCTCCATATTTGTACTATATTAAGCACTTCTAAGATATCGTGCTTATGTGTTTCCACATGGACATAGAAAAAAATGTTGTAGAAGTGCACTGCTACTTGCAACAGAGCTAAAATGCACGTGGACTTTGTTCAAAGAAAAATATCTAGCAAGTAATTAAAAAAGAAAAGTTCATTGCAATTTCACCACTCCATAAAATTCAGTCTCCTCTGTTCTCACAGAATAATCATGGGGTTAGAACTAAAAAGAACAGAATACACAGTATGAAGACTCACCTTCTGCTAAACCTTACTGAACAGGCTCTGCCTTTGTGATTTTTTTTTTTTTCTCAAAGGCTTTTGAAATAAGCTTCATTTGGAATAAAGCATAAAAGCCAACTGGGCTGGAAAATATCCACAATGTTCTTGTGATTTTTTTTCTCTTTTCTAAGCTAATAGCCAATCATGTCACATAAAACACTGTTAAGAGCCACCCAGAGGCAAAATTCTTATACCACTGCTGAAATATTCAGTGATTGTTTAGAACATCAAATACCTGTACATTTTAAAGTATTACATTAATGACTAAAGGGCAACACTCTACAAAACCTTCATTTCTACCCTTAGAATATTTATGAAGCTACAGATTGGTTACAGTCACATTTATGAAATGCCTTATTATGCAGTAATCCAATCCCCTCAATTCAGCCCATTAAAAAGATTCAAAACTCATTAAAATTTCTTTGGAAATTTTTATTCTCAATCATTTGCCTTGTAACAGGGTCCCTAAAAACATGGGTTGTGGAACCTACAGCAAATTTTACAAATGTGGAAATTTATTTCACTGCTTACAACTTTAGCTACATGTACTTTTTATAAATTTTTTAGATAATTTCCTTTTGAGAGTTTTCCTTTTGCACAATTCTACCACTCAAAAAGACCTGCTACTGGGTATCATTTTACTAATTTCTATAACTTTCATTTATTCTTCCACTTAAAAGTTAACATGAAATAATAACAATGACAATAATGAAAAATAACAATACTATAAAATATCCATCTTATGTTTGATTGTACCTATTCTTTATGTACCTTCCACATACAAAAATAAACACACACACACTTTTCCCTCTACATTAAATTAAAAGTTATTGAGGACAAGAAAATATTTCTTTTCATTATACTTCTTAGAGACATTCAATAAATATCGTTAAATGACTCCTTGAATTAAGCGGAGTTCTGTCTTCAATAAGGCTAATACTACTAAAGGGTCAGATAAAATGATGCAAAAGAGAGAGATCTCTTTGAAAAGCAGTCACATAATCAACTTGTTATATGTATTCATATATATAATGTTATATACTATAATTAAATATAAAATATATAATTTATGTATAATTACATTTACATTTATATATCACATATATATGATATATATAAATACATAGTAAAAGAACTTTAACAGTCATGTATATATCAGTGGTGCTATTATTAAAGATGAAATGCAAAACTAAACTGGAAATTGACTTATGTGAAGACTTTATGCTAAGCAGGTCCACTAATCAGACTCCATGGAGCACTTATCACATTAATACATTTTGAATTAAGAAGGCTTATAAAAATTACTTCTTTCTCTTTAGATATTAGCCCATTTTTCTTAGTTCATCAACCTTGTTCTTGACATGGTCACTAATACTACATAATGCTACATAAATTTTGGATTATTTAATGCAAGTAGAAATAATTTTTGAATAATGTTTTCTTTTTTTATATGTTTATTTATTTATTTTTGGCTGTGTTGGGTCTCCATTGCGGCGCACGGGCTTTCTCTAGTTGCGGTGAGCGGGAGCTACTCTTCATTGTGGTGCGCAGCCTTCTCATTGCGGTGGCTTCTCTTGTTGCAGAGCATGGGCTCTAGGATGCGTGGGCTCAGTAGCTGTGGCTTGTGGTCTCTAGAGCGCAGGGTCAGTAGCTGTGGCACACGGGCTTAGTTGCTCCGCGGCATGTGGGATCTGCCCGGGCCAGGGCTCGAGTCCGTGTCCCCTGCATTGGCAGGCGGATTCTTAACCACTGTCCCACCAGGGAAGTTCCTGAATAATGTTTTCAAATATAAGGAAACTTTCAATGGCTCCTGAAGTAAAGTGAATAAGACAACGGGCCAAATCTGAGATCAAATCTGTCTTGTGATTTTTTGGTCCTCTTTATATGTCTCAAAGAATGTTCAATAAATTATTCTAAAGTAAATGACATTAAGTTCCAAGCACATTCCAAGTAATATAAGATTTTAAATCTATTATTGTTATTTTAATTAGTCCTGTGTTGTTAATACAATAAAGTTATTTTAAGTGAACATGCAGGTTTAATATTTGGTTGTATCCAAATGCTCGACAACCTTTTGTTACAAACAGTACATAAACTTCAATTAATTCAATTAAACATATGTGTTATTGAATTTGGTTGACAAAAAACAATTGAATGAAATTTTTGGTTTTGTATTGGACAGAAGTTATTGTTCTTGTTGAAATTGTGTGTGTTTGTGTGTGTGTGTGTGTATATTTCTATGAGGTCTGTTTTTTGTTGTTTTTGGTTGTTGTTGTTGTTTTACCTAACAATCATTTCCCTTCATTAATAAGTATTTTCTGCTTTTTCTTTGGGGATCTACCTGACTCCCAATCTAAGTCCATGTTATTTGAATAGAGCTGATCTTAAAACTATCTCCAAGAATGTCACATAGCCCAGGATTAATCAGTATGAGCATTCATAACTCTGGTAGAAGAAGTGGTTCCAAGTACAGATGTGTGACCCAAGTTGGTATAATAAAGATTCATACTGAACATTTGTTAGAGCTACTGAGGAAGGTGAATTTTTACCCTGGGGTTTTTAAGCTGGTAGAATGTTTTTTAGCCTGGAGAAGCTAGTGACTATCTTGCCAGAATTTGGGAACTGAGAATGAAGCAGATACTAAGGAAAGCAGAGATAAGAAAGTGATAAATTCTCAATGACCTGGGTCCAACATACCAGAAGCAAAGTGTGGTGGACATTAGATACTTTCTCAGTCTATTTCACCTCTCCCCCATTGCTTAACAGCATGTCATTTTGGTGGAATTGACTCCAGACACAATTTGAAGAATGGGTCTTAATTGCCCCATCCCACTAACCTTAATCATAGTCTGCAAGCCATAATGACTAGTTCACAGATGGGTATTTAACTCAGAATTAAGTGAGTACGTAAATAGCATTTCCTCTGTCCACAGTGCTTGGTTCAGGATTAGGACAAGGTTCTAACTTGGTCCAATAAGATTAAAGCATAGGAACTTGGATAAAGATTGAGGGAAAAGAAGTTTACTTTTCCTCTTGGACATTCAGTGTATCAGTGTGAAACTTGGCTCTGCTTCAGGCATTTAACCACCATGAGGAACCTTAACTTTAGGATGAAGCTGATATATGGAGTATGAAGAGAGAAAATCACAGAGAAAAGAAGCCAGAACTGATTTTTGAGTTAAATGAACTAATGAACTAATAAGTTATTTTAAAAGTTTTCACTTAAGTTTTCTCCTAAATATGCCCCAAAAGTATTCAAATTGATATACTTTTCTTAACCCTGGTCTTTTAGGTTACATAAACCAAGTAATCCCTTAATTTGTTTAAGCCAATATAGATTGTCCTTTGTCACTTGCAAGTAAAACAATACTGAGTAAAGCAAACAATAGTTTGGGCTTCAGACATAACCAGAAACCTCCCAACTGGGTCACAGATAGATGATGATAGATGATAGATAGATAGATGATGGATAGATAGATAGATAGATAGATAGATAGATAGATAGATAGAAATTGTAGATAGACAGTTTTAAGCACACTGGTATATTGGCTATATTCTTTCCTTCCTAGTCTGAGAGGAAAGGGTTGTTTTCAAGTAATATGAGATAAGGTCATTTCTTGAAAGAACTAGAATTTCTGAAAATACTTTTAAAATATGTTATTAAAAGCATTTATATTTTTCATCTTAAGAGCACAGGCTCCGGACGCGCAGGCTCAGCGGCCATGGCTCACGGGCCCAGCCGCTCTGCGGCATGTGGGATCTTCCCGGACCGGGGCACGAACCCTCGTCCCCTGCATCGGCAGGCAGACTCTCAACCACTGTGCCACCAGGGAAGCCCTAGCCCCTTTTTAATCAGTTTTTCCTATGACTATTGATTTGGCTCTGCTTTTGAATTCTTCTCTATATCTTCCATATTTTCCCCTCAATCTCAAATGCATTCTTTTTATCTCTCTTATTTAGATGTTTTTATTTCTTTTACTTTCTATGTCTCTATAAATTCTCTAAGTCCTTCTACTTTTACTTCTCTGTTTCTTTGTCTTTTTCTATTGATGGCTTAATATAATGGTTATTTTTGCTTAACTCTAGTGATAACCTAAAATACCTGAATCTTAATGATAATTGTAATTTTACTAACACTTTATGAATACAAAATTGGAAAAAATCCCATCCCAATACATACAGTTATTTCAGTTGAATTAATTTGACCATTAGTTTATTCAGTGAAGTATCAAGTGTAATTTAAGTATAAATTATTAAGTACAATAATTTATACTTATAAGATTATAATTTATACTTATTATAAAGTATATAAATATAATTATACTGCCTGCCTCTGTGTTAAGTACAGATAAATTGAAAAGCACTGCTTTTCTGTCTTTACAGCATCATAATCCAGGTTCATAAAATATGCTATTAAAATAAAGTCTGGGAATGTGTTCTGTGGTATGTATACAGTGCGATGGAAGCACCCAAGAGAAGCACCACTAACCAGAACTTAAGTGGTCAGGGAAGATTCTAGGAGGAACTGCTCCTGTACAAGCTGAAATCTGATAAAGAAGGAGGAGCTGTCCAAGAGGAAGAATAGAGTGTGAAGAAAAAACATCCAAGGTAAAGAGATGAACGTATGCAAATGCTTTAAAGCGGGGTCCCCAACCCCGGGGCCGTGGACCGCTGTCGGTCAGCTGCCTGTTAGGAACCGGGTCGCACAGCAGGAGGTGAGCGGTGGGTGGGCGAGCGAGTGAAACATCATCTTCCATTCCCCGTCGCTCCCCGTCGCTTGCATTACCGCCTGAACCGCCCCCCCACCCCCCTTCCCCCTCCCATGGAAAAATTGTCTCCCACGAAACTGGTCCCTGGTGCCAAAAAGATTGGAGACCACTGCCTTTAAAATTAAGATAATGTTTAAAGAGTAAATGTATGTGTGAGGATTGATTGGGAGATGGTAGCAGTTTAAAAATAGTGACCTAGAAAACTCTTGCCTATCTTAGTTTTTTCTGTACCATATACAGTCCACAGTCGACTCAATTACACAAGGATTGATTTTTCAATTTCTTGTCCATTTTTGTAGCCCCTTTGCTTTTTGCTATCACTCTGTTTACTTTTGAACTACTTTTTCTGTCTCTCTTCCACAACCACTAGCCCTTCTTTTTTGCAACACCTCACTGTTCAATACTTAATCTCTCACCATTGCCAAGAGAGGACGTTATGACCTGATATATATTCTAAACTTTAATAGTGTTTCAAGTAATCCTGACTTTTTATAAACCATTAGTATCTACGTGTATATAATTTACCTATGAAAATTCAGTTCACCTGCATGATATTATGCATTTTTTTCAACTGATGCCCTTTGCTTCATTTGTAGGTTTGCATGGAGTTTCCTGGGCACAATGGGATGCCTAGTAAAATCTCCCTTTTACTTGCAATCTAGAATACCATATACGTAACAGGAAGTAATCATGTTCCCACCTGCCCCAGAAGCTAAGAAGATAAATTGATAGCTACGAGGTGCACCCATCTACCGATGGCTATGTATGGTGGCTGCTAAAGCTCATAGCTTCCCCTTTCTCCAGAGGATTGCTTATGCCATAACACCTAACAGCCAGCAACCAATGACTGACTATCATGGGGTTACAAAAGGCAGAGCATCTTCTCAAGATGGCCCAACTTGTAGTGCAATTTCTATCCCAGGGCATGACATTTCTTAATTTTCTTCTCCTGTTTTTACCTATCTTCTCCTTATATTGAAAGCACTTCTCAATAAATTCTTTCACAAAAGCCTCTTCCCTAACCTCTGCTTCCAGAGAACCTGACCTGAGACAGCACCCACACACTGTCTTGGGAGACTGGGCTAGAAGTGTGTGACAGTTTGGCATGCCGAGCTCCTAAATGTTGACCTTGAAAAAGCACCTACACAGCTTGCAGGCACCAGATGCATATCTAAATATATAGAGAAAGCACACAATGTTTTAATAATATAGAGAGTTTTTTTAAAAATGAACACAAATGAGGCTTTTAGTATATCCTGTTCTTGTCCACTTATACTTTATGGAAAGTCCTGGGGACGATGTGTTCCAATGTGACTGTGAGATATGGATCTTTGTGGCATAATCTATTCCCCTCTGCCAAGTCTTATAAAGGGTGACTAAATACCCCAGAAATGCTTTTTAAAATTCTATGTAAACTCTGGGCACATTGAGACAACTACCTTAACTTTCAGCCACAGGTCTAGGTGGCTGGGGTGGATGAGCCACCTCAAAGCTTTTTTTTTTTTTACTTTCTTTTTCTAATACGACCCCAACCCGCCTTTTTAGCCTGTTGAGGCATCACAAATCCTGACTCCGTGAGATAATCTTGTGGATTCAATTTTCTGCTAACCATCACATGAGCTTGGAAATGCAACCCTGGTTAATATCATAACTGCAGTCCTGCAAGATCCCAGAGAAAAGGACCCAGCTAAGCCATGTCCAAACTTCTGATACACAGAAAAGATGAGATTTTTTTTTAAGTGTGCTGTTTTAAGCCATGTCATTTGTGGTAATACTGTTATACAGCAACAGTTAACTAATAATCTTTCCACACAGAAGAAAAAATATCTATATGTATCTTCTCTCTTTGCAATTCTGAATGAAAAGAGCACTTCTTTCCAAATATTCCCAACAAAATTCTTCAGGCTGGACTAAATCAAGTGCCCACTGGTGAACTAATCACTTTGAACTTTGATTTTACAAGGTCTGGGACATGTATCAAAGCCAAGAGGTATGACTGTTGATAAAATTGGAAGGTCACTTCCTGAAAGGAAAAGAGAGACTGTGATGTCAGAAGAAGGAATTTTTGCCAGCAAAAGGAGATGTCCACCATTGCAGAATTATATCACAAATCCTACTCTCTACTCAAAAGTGACCCAAACTAGCATGATAATTGGATGCGGCAGGTAAATCTGGCTTACATTTTGTAAATAATCAAAGGTAGATATTTTAAGGATTATAATAACAGAAAAACTGAACCCCTTGAAGAGTATTCATTGACATGTGACTATGAAATATTAAAATAAAATCAAAGATGAGAAAGATTCAAATTGAAAAAATTTAAATTCTCTGGAGACTCTAATTAGATCATTAGATCTAAGATGATGACAAAGTAGCAAAGATATTCACGTCACAGGTATTTTCTTTGGGTTTAGCTTTCTGTGTTGGTCCTAGAGCATTCAACAATGAGGATAAAGTTCCTGATTTTCCTATTTTTTTATTAATAGATTGTTTTATAGTGCTTATAGCAAAACCACAGGCTATCATTACAATCACTTTCTCATGAATTGTGTCCAAAGATTCGCATTTGTGATGATTTATAACTATGGATAGATATGGTTATTTGAACCTATCCGTATGTTCTTTGAAGATATTTTTAAAATTGTTTCCAGCTATCATTGGGTTTTCTTGTGGAACTAAAGAAAAATGTGTCTTTGGAGGAAGAACAAGAATCTGACTGAATGCAGAATATTCATTCTAACTATACTATATCACTCACATCGTACCTAATTCAGAGCCCTTCAAAGTACAAGCAGCCAAGAGGCAAGAACACTCCCCAGTTCATTTATATTCCCTCTATTTCCAACAAATAACAAGAAAAAATTGGCTGGGAAACTCCCCCTCATTACAGAAAAGCAAACCGATTTGAAAAACATTTAGATGATATACCTCAGTGGCAAATTTTGTCTCTTCATTAAGGAACTAATGATTATGTCCATACGGCTTCATTTATTACTTTATAAAATGTTACCTTGCCGTTATGTGTAGTGGTGAACAGTGTGTTGTAGACTCTTAAAGTATAAACCCCAGAATTTGAGGACAAGCTTAGAAAATATCACTTTATCACTAAAAGGAAAGCTAGTAAGTTAATTTAATAAGCCAAATAAAATATGGAATCTAATAAATAGTCTGATTAAAATATCTCTTAAGTGTCATTAAGTAACTTGATGTGATGTGAGTCCCAAGATACCATCCAAAAGACAAATAGTTACTAAGAGAGTAGATGATTTATTTCACTGGCATGAGATGAGGGCAGCATTTCATATAAAGGCTAAAAGGAAGGAGCACATGAAATAAACTTTGTTCAGTATGATCCAGGATATAAATTGTGTAACTGGTCAATGTGAGTGAAAGAACACTGGAAACATAGAAGTATGTAAAAGGAAAAGAGAAAAGTCACATTTACCCATTTGATAAAAGTCTCAAAAAAAGACTATAATTATAACACTAGATCTAAGACAATGATGGAGTAACCAAGATCTGCATGGCATAACTATATTCTCTGGATAGGTATGTTGCAGCAAAAGATATATCAAATATCCTTCATGACTACTATATCCCTTTGCTCTGATTATGGTCAAGCCAATTTTACTGGTCTAAGGCAAGCAATCAAAAAGTAACTGAACAACGTGTATTAAGTAGAGTTTCCTGCTGACCTGAACATTCTGAGTCTCAAAATATGAGGACCTGAACTTGAGCCTAGAGTCTCCCTGTCAAGGTACAGATATAAGACCCCACTGAGAGAGGATGCTAATACTTTTCTCTCTTTGTCTCTTTACCATATGTTTCTTAATTACAAATTATGAGTATGAAAGTTTAAGTGCTTTAAAAACATTTTCAACAAATTTATTTCTACAGCTCAAATATTATAGTGTTTTTTCATGCAATAATAGTCCCAAACTGTACTAACTGGACATTTACTGCGAAGAAGGTCAATTCGTATAAGTATAACAGAAGCTAATGAAAGGATATTGAAATAACAGAGACACAGAAAAGTAACAAATTTTTAAATTAACACGTTAAAATTGAGACAAGACCTGTCATACATTCTTAGTTTTTGATGAAGACATTTTATCACCTGTTATACAGATTGCATTTTTATACCAAACTTTGCTAGAGACCAATAAATTGTCAATAAATCTCAGAATATCAATGATTCCTTCTAGCTCTGACCCTGTTTAAGCTGAGCATTAATAGAACATAACTTGATATTAACTTAGCAAAGATACTTTATTTAAACCAAATTTGATTTTATCTCCTTAGCCCCATGATCATAATGCTATTGAAAAATTGTGCTAAGAAGGTTTATGAGAAATGTGCTTGCATCTAGAAAACGGCATCCAATTATAACACAGAAGTTATGTTCATCTACCTCTCCCCTAGTTAAACCATGAGAGAAAAGAAAACTACAGTCACATCTTTCTTATTTATTTGACGATTCACTTTTCTAATCCAATTTCTAAGCTCCAGACCTCAGAACACTTTGTTTGTAACCACAGATGGGGAGCAGTCAAATCTTTTTAAACTATAAAAACAGTCATAGAATTGGGTGAAAAAAAGTTGGTTAGCTAGAAGCCAGAAGAAATAAGGCCTGCCTGACAATATCCAAAGTCAAAGAAAATCTGATTTAAACCAACAAAAACTGGGGATCAGGAGTCAAGAAATATAAGAAGTTCACAATTGCAGGTTGGAAGTAAGTTTGGCCTACGCAGCAGAAAGAGGACTCAGTGGGAAAAGCCACTGCCGTGAAAGGCCCCAAAGTCAGGGGTCTGTGGGCAAGTTATTAAATTTTTCTTAATCTAAGTGTCCTCATGAGTTAAATAAAAGCTGTCATATCATGAGGTATGATAGCTACCTCATAAAGACAAAATGCTGCAAAAACTAACTTGAGTAATAAACATAAAACACTTAGTTTTGTCTAGTACATAAACGGGCTGGTAGATGAGGGTTGTTAACAAGGATTACCCATTTTAACTAAAACCTACAAGGAGATGTAAGATCTAAGTGGTTTCAGTTAACGTCTATAAAGTGATCAATTGACTTTCAGTTACGAACCAGAAAAACCTTCAGAAGCAGCTGAAGGGAGACTAAAGAATTTGAAAATCAGGTCATAGGGTCCTGGACAGGAACCAAAAACAAATTGGAGGCACTGTCTAGGGCAGGCCCTGTTGACACTGAATACAGTGTTAGTTAATAATTCTGCAGAGCTAGAATGGATAAGCTTGATTCTGCCACTTTTCTATAATGTCAACATCTACAAATAGCAGGAATTTTAAAGCTCAACTTGGCCTTTTGTGTCACTGCAGGAATGCACTTGGAGAAATACTCAAGTTGATTTAATGAGAACTTTCTATAGGCTTTTTAATTTAATTTCCTAACTCTCTACTGCTACATTTATTCTTGGAAGATACAGTGAGTTGCTATTCTAATGTATCCTTAAAGAAAATATCATTCAATTAATCACATGTACGTAAAGTATAAAAGAGCATTATAGAATTTCTGATAGAGTTCTGAAGTCTACAGAAAGGGCTTTGTCTCACTTATGTCTTTATAGATTTTTTTTTTTAAAGATTGATGCTGAGATTCAATATGTGAAAAAGTCCGATGTTCAAATATTATTACAGAACTATAAGCATGAAACCCATTCATTTTCATCACTTAGTAAATATTTATTGAGCATCTGCTACATGTAACATTACTGGGACATATGGAGAATTATGAGGTAGTTATAGTGTTTCTAGAGACACAAAGCACTTTTGCTATTTATGCAGCCCCTTAATTATTTCTACAAGCCACAACCAAGCTGTTGGTCTCTGCTTGCCTTATTCATCATTCATTGATTTACTTTGTGTAGGTGATGATAAAAATAGAAAATGTCAAATTTAGTAGAACTTAAAATTATGAAAATGTCATTTAAATATGGTACTACAAGAACAAAAGAATAGTGATTGTCACATGTGGATCACAGAAGGCTTTCAGTGAAGTAGATGAAGACCTAAGAGTATGATTCTATTACAACAAACTAAAATGCAGCTCCTTAGACAGCAAGCCCCCACTCCTCACTAGTTATGTCTGTTACCCAAGCCTACAGTTAACCTTTGACATGCGGAACAGAGAAAACCTTAGATTGTAACCTTCTTTTATGTATATTCATAGCACTAACATGAATATAGATATTGCCAAATGCAATTTAACTTTCAGAGTCATACAAGTTAACATTGATTCATTTCTCAGTATTTGATAATTTAGAAATATCCTTGAGTTTCCAGCCCATGTAAACATTTACAAAGCTTTTAACGTGGTGTCCATGATAGTTTATTTGAGCTACAAGGATATTAAAAAGGGATCATCAAATATTTGCATTAGCTAAATGAAATTAATCCCCAAAGGCAATTATATCCTAATTGACATCCTAATAGGTATGATAATCAGAATGTTAAAAAATAATTTCTATAGAATCAGTGAACCAATTTTACACATGGAAAGACTATATTTTAGGGAACATTTTAGCTCCTCATAGATTGATGTATTCGTATCTTTGAATTTGTGTCTCTCCATTTTCTATTTTTTTAAAAAAAGAACTAAAAGTGAAAAAAAATTTACATGATCAAAGTCCATTTCTGTGTCACCGGAGGGCCCACATTATAATGCTACTGATTTCTAGCCTCATCAAATTTCAGTAAGTACCATTTTGACAACCCCAAACACTGTGTGCTCGGGGGCAAGCACTCTTTCGCCTTGGGGTTTTTAGAGAAATGGCCTGCTGCTCTTTTCTGGGAAGCACATGTTCTCCAAAGGTAGTAAGGTTGGGGGCACAGCAAACTGCCTAGAGGATGGCCAAGGATTATATCCAATTTGATAGCACATATAGAAATTGTAGCATGTTTTTCAGTTATTCCAGATGCCTTTTGAAAACCATGCTTATCAAGTAGGTTATTGATAAAGCAAATGAGACCAACCTTATGGGTTGAAACTGCTCAGGCCTGTAGTACTGCACTGTTCCAGAGGTGTAGAGCAATTGAAGGATTTCTATTTTAAAAGTGCCCACATGTGTGGGAGATGTTTCTGGAGAGTGGGTAAAGAAAGAAGGAAAGGGAGAGGATAAATCAGAGGACAATCTAACAGTCATAAATTTTTCTTGTTTTCATGTTTTATTCTAATGAAAAAATGGATTTTTGTGCTTCCCGAGACAGTAGACTACTATTACATTTCATGTTCCCCAACTAGAATGCAAACGTCATAAGGGCAAGTATTCTGTACCAGTCTGATATGCTTTCAAACCCACTGGTTTATGACGTAGGTGAAGTTGTTTTAATCCACTTATTTATGGCAAAGACCGAAAAAAAGTTGTTAAACTTATTTTGATACAAGAATGAAGGAAGCTGTGTCAGGATGTCATCGTCTCATCTGCTGTGGTTGATAAGCCCTCAGAGCTCAGCTGCTGAGGGCCTCAGCTGGGAGCTTGTAAGCAAGAACGCGTGGAGAAGCAAGCAAGACAAGGGAAGGATTAGACAGGCCATGAATACCGAGAGTTTGTGAGGACTACCCGAGAGTTTCAGGTTCCCTCTGGACAAAGCTACCCTTTGCTGACCTCTCTCTCCGAAGACCTTGGGACATTAGCTCCTGCCATGATAAAGGTGACTTCTTTATTGGCAGTGAGGACAAACCGTGCAGCAGCCTCCTCCGTCCCAAGGAGATCAGCCTGCCAGTCAACACAGGCGCCCTCGTTCCCTAGCAACGTGCTGAAGCAACAAGGCACTTTTATTTTTGCGCTGCAGCTGATGTCAGCTCTCCACTGGCCAAGCTGACGCTCCCAAGAAACCAAAATTCGCAGAAAAGGTACATCTCAACTAAATCTGGACTTATTCCTTTCATGTCCCCTTGCATGGAACAATAGAGTAATTCATTTTTCATTTGTTTGGAGTATGTTATTTCTTTATTGGCTTATTAAGAGACATTACCCTGTATGCTATTGACTTGTGAAATTCCTGCAGTGAACTTATGTTAAATATACTACTGGCAAAAACAATCTCAGTCTCTGAGCATAATTTGCCCGCCCCCTCCCCTAAACACCATAGCAGGGGATTTTGACTATTTGGTTTATGCATATAGCCACAGTTCTAAGAGGAGTGCCTGGTACATAGAAGATGTTCAGTAAATATTTGTTAAATGGACAATTAAATTTTCCATCATATTTTCCATGGTTGAATATTTCCCTTCTGGCATAACAGTAGGTATAAGAAAGATGAATCATAATACGAGTGGAATATTGTGACATGATCATGTACATAGGCATAGACTATGCCTCAATTCAGCTAGGTTTAAAAAAAAATACACATAACCTTAGTCACAAAGAGATTCAGGTTACAAACATGATTTAATACAATTATATCATCACACTAAAAGTTTTTTTAACCAACAATAGGGCAATAGTACCATTGCAGTTTTAGTTGTATGTAACTAGAAAGTCATGACATTTCCTCCTCAGAACTTGAGATACCATGAATATATTCATGAATCTTGAAAAATAATTTGTTTTCCTTATTTTCGATATTATAACCTGTCTCTCTGTGGCATCTGTGATAAGCTGAAATAATGACCCCCCAAAGAGATTTTTAGATCCTAATCCCTGGAACCTATGAATGTTACCTTAAAAAGAGACTTTGCAGAGGTGACTAAATTAAGGAACTTGAGTTGCAGAGATTATCCTGGGTTATCCAGGTGGGTTTAAATATAATCAAGTGTCCTTATAAGAGGAAAACAAAGGGAGATATTCCTTATAAGAGGAACACAGAGAGAAGAAAAGGTAATGAGATGACCTCAGCAGAAAGAGAGAGATTTGAAGACACCATGCTGCTGGCTTTGAAGATGGAGGAAGGGTCCACAAGCCAAGGAATGCGAAGAATATAGCTGCTGAAGCTGGAAAAAGCAAGGCAGAGGATTCTCCTCTAGAGCTTCCCAAGGGACCATAGCCCTGCTGACACATTGATTTAGGCCCATTGGAACTAATTTTGACTTCTGCCTTCCAGTACTGTAAGAAAATAGATTTGTATTGTTTTAATGCACCAGGGTTGAGGTAATTTGTTATAGCAATTCTAGCAAACCAGTACAGTACCTGTCAAGATAGTTCAGGCAACTCTCATAGGGTAAATCTATGAAGAAACTTAAAAGAGGTCAAATATTAACCAAAAAGATTGCAAGTAGTGAATTCTTGAAATCAAAGGGCAAAACAAATTTGAACTGTATTTCCTAAAGGAACACTGGATTCACTAGATTTACTCCAGTGACAGATTTATCATTAAATGAGTCAGAGAATAAACTGTATCTCAAAATCAGTAAGATAATTTTAATTGTTCTTTAATTAAAGTGGTGAAAAATATCCTTCAGGTCCTAAATGTTTATGTATTGAAAGACCCAATTATTCAAGAATCCTAGTATAAGTATCTAATAAGTATAGTATCTAATAATAAGTAATAATATACAGTCACAAATCTTAAGATATGAGTATTGAATAGGTATAATATAGAGTTAAAATGCATCATAAATTTAAGTCAAAATAATATTTTACTACTGTCAATATTAAACTTTGTGCAGAAATATAGAATTTTAGATCCAGGAAAGACATTAGTAAATGTATTCCAAATAATTATACAAGTTACAACATATATGCCAACTCTGATTGACGTTAAGCCTGCCAAGAGTATTGTACTGAGGAAAATTGTGATACTTGTTCTTGTTTTGGAGAGAAATAATGACATTCCATGGCCAGCTGTGGGCAAGATTGATGAAATATTCTCCATGTATGTGTTGACCTAGGTCTAGTTCAACCACTTTTTTTTTTTTTCAGATATGACTAAGACATAGAATAAGAGTTTGAAGCACAGACTAAATCATCAAGTGAATTCACAAGGTAAGTTAGCAGCAGTGATGGAATCTTAACCTTGGTCTCCTAAAATAAATGTTTTTCTACTTAGACTTGAAAATAACTTTAGTTGGAAAATTCAGATAATTGATACTTTTATAAGAACTGTCCTGAGTTCTGAACTCATTTTCCTTTGCTTCATGATAATGTTCCCTATATCAAGTAGAGTCATTCTACCTTACTATAAATACATTACGTTAAAAACAAGCAGGGCTTCCCTGGTGGCGCAGTGGTTGAGAATCCGCCTGCCGATGCAGGGGACACGGGTTCGTGCCCCGGTCCAGGAAGATCCCACATGCCGCGGAGCGGCTGGGCCCGTGAGCCATGGCCGCTGAGCCTGTGCGTCCGGAGCCTGTGCTCCGCAACGGGAGAGGCCACAACAGTGAGAGGCCCGCCTAGCACAAAAAAACAAAAAAAACAAAAAAAACAAGCACACTCATCCCTGTGGGCCACTAAATGGCATCCTTATGCTTCTGAAATTCACCAAATGAGTGGATAAAAATGTAAAAGTATTAAATAACACCAATCAAACAACCAAAGATGATAAATATATTTTTCCTGTTAAGATTACAAATGTTTTACAACAAAGGGGAAAAAAATATTCATACATATTATAAGTATCATGTTGTGTTTTTAAATAATCTAAATGTTATTACCTCTACTTTTAAGATAGATCATGGCTTTAACATGCAGAAATTATGTCCACAAAAGGGGATAGATATTCCTGGTGAAGCTAAACCTTGTTATCCAGTCATATTTACTGAGCCTCTTCTTGTTTATTCAAGCTGAACTAACAGCAGAAGAAGGTTTGAAAATTAAAGATTGCCTTTGTGACATAGTCACCAGCTTTTGAAAATTTGGAAATCAATGAACTTTATTAATTATTAGTGTTTTTGCTTTTCAATTAAGCAGATAATAAAAATGGGCATGTCTGCCTCACACAACACAAGATCAATAAATGACACCCAGAGCAATTAATTCTGCCTTCACATGTTGATCTTGGCTATGAGAGACTCTGCACTCTTGATTAAGGATATAGATGTCCTAGTTGGCCTTATGTAATGACTGATCAGTGATGAATACAAAGCTCTGAATATCACAGGACAGTGATTTCTGAACAATGTTTCCTATCTTCTGTTCAGTGTACTCACTCTGAAGACAGTAAAGCTGGAGAAGAGTTTAATCTGGAAAACAAAATGGCATAAAACAATAGGGTGTGAAAACTGAGAATAGTAAAATTGATTCCACTTTCTGTGCCAAAGTTAATGCAGCATAGGATATCCTAGACTGATTGAAAGATCTGTAAATCAATGCACTTTATTAACAGTCTCTCTTTTTCAATTCATCAGCTAATGAATGTATCACAAGAACATAATTTTTTTCCTTTTTTTCTGCTCTAGCTCCTTCAGAGCAATTGTACACCAGGGGTCTTAAAGAGCCTCAATTATTTATACAACCAGATTTTGCACTTTCAATTCATGAACTGGTTGAACCCTAGGTTAACTTTTTAGTAATATTAAAATTGATATACATCTAAGCTAGAATTGTCTTTATTATCCACATCATAGCCTCATAAGAGCACTGAGCGAAGTTGAGAGTGCTGTTTAGTTTTCTGGGAAATCTCCAACGCTGAGAACAGGAAGAGTGTTAGCATTCAGCTGGGTTCACAGGGTAGAGGCCTATCAGAAAGAGGAAGCTACAGGAGAAAAAGGAATGGAGTTGGTACTGAGAGGAGTGTGTCAGAGATGCTAAGTTGATCTGACTCAAGCAAAACACCCACACTGGGGACGGGATATCAGGTTCCAAGCAAACTTGCATTAACAATGAATTCCTTATTTCTCCCATGCTTGAATTGTGATCTTTCCACAAGATTCTCTTCTCATTTCTTTTAGTGATCTCATCCATCCCAATAACTTCAACCATCCCCCTTTCAGAGCTGCCTAAATTTATTGCACAGTGATTCTGAGTTACACAGAGATGGATCTGAATCTTGGCATGTCAACTTACTAAAATGAACCTGTTGCAATTTAACAAAACTCTCTTATCTATAAAATGGGTATAGTATTGGCTTTAATCATTTAAGTGTATTGTGAAAATGAAATAGGATAGTGAATTTAAAATGCTTAACAAAACGTTGGCCAGAGTAAGTACTCAGTAAATATTGAAAATTTTAATGATAATTCCTATGCAAATTAGCTCTTATATTTCCATTTAGATCAACACACTGATTCATCCCTTTATTAGTTTAAGTTTAAATGTCTACAATTGCTTTTCCTTTTTGGTAGTTTTTTTTTTTATCCTTCTCTATGGTCATTATTTGAACAATGGAAAATTCAGAAAGGGAAAAGAAGAAGGCATCGTTAATCTCACTATACCATTTTCTGTGAATGTTTCACATAGTTTAGTTTTTAGTTTTTCATTATATAATCTGCCTAATTATAATATTTCCTTCATTTTAAAATAACTACATAAACATTGTTTTAATGGTTTCATGTTGTTATTTCATGTAAACGTACTAGAATTTATTTAACTAATTATTCTGTTTTTATTATTTAAAGAGTACTGTAATGATTGTATGTAAGAATTTTTGTTTTTAGTGTTTTGTGAAATTTTTTCTTCCTCTTAATATAAGTTCCTTGAATTGATATTTCTGAGACAAATTGAATGAGCTTATACATGATATCTCTCTTTTATTTTATTTATTTATTTATTTTTTTGTGGTATGCGGGCCTCCTTCTGCTGTGGCCTCTCCCGTTCCGGAGCACAGGCTACGGACGCGCAGGCCCAGCGGCCATGGCTCACGGGCCCAGCCGCTCCGCGGCACGTGGGATCCTCCCAGACCGGGGCGCGAACCCGGTTCCCCTGCATCGGCAGGCGGACGCGCAACCACTGCGCCACCAGGGAAGCCCTCTCTTTTATTTTTAAGAAAATTCCTTTCCCAAAAGTTTGGAGCAATACCCATTCTCAGCCATCATACATGCTACTTACTCTCACATTTGCTGGGTCACACTTTTTAAAAGTCTTTGATGATTTGATAATGATGAAACTGCTTTATATTTCATATCCCTCACTTCAGTTTTCTCTCTCAACCTATCCAGCTTACCACTGCCAGATTAGTTATTCATTAATCTCTGTTCATTTAAGGTTCTTCCTGCACAAAATATTCAATAACTCCCCGTCACCTTCCAACTCTTTATCCTAGAATTGAGTATTTCACAGTGCAATCATAACTATTTTTCACCTTACCTTCTTATTTATCCACCTAAAATGCTAATTTCACCCTCCTTTGGGACTGACCTTTAAGGCTCATTCTGTATACTCTGATGAATCCCGTATTGGTATGAACTCTCTTCAGAGCTCCAGTTCTTATATTTTTCTTAACATCGTTACTTGGATGTTCAAAGGCACCATAACCCAGCACATTCCAAATAGAACTAACTAAAACATATTCTTCCCACATTCTTTTTCATTTCTTAACATGGCAACACCACCCACACAGTTGCTCAGGTCAGAAAACTTCTTCATAAAATCCACCATCTAAACTACCAGCAAGCCTGTTGTCTCTGCACAATGTGTCTCAAGTCCTAGCTTGTGTCTCCATGCCCGCTGCAACCACCTAGTCCAAGCTACCTACATCCCTCTCTGGATAATGCTGCAGCCTGTTACTACATCATCCTAATTCCATGCTTTACCTTCTCCCTCTTATTCTCCTCATATTGAGTTATTTGTAGTGAGGTGGATGGACCTAGAGTCTGTCATACAGAGTGAAGTAAGTCAGAAAGAGAAAACAAATACCATATGCTAACACATATATATGGAATCTTAAAAAATGGTACTGATGAACCTAGTGGCAGGGCAGGAATAGAGACGCAAGCATAGAGAACAGACTTGTGAACACAGGGTGGGAAGAAGGGGAGGGTGGGACAAATTGAGAGAGTGGCATGGACATATATACACTACCATGTGTAAAATAGATAGCTAGTGGGAAGCAGCTATATAGCACAGGGAGATCAGCTCGGTGTTTTGTGACCACCTAGAGGGTTGAGATGGGGAGGGAGGGAGGGAGGCTCAGGAAAGAGGGGATATACGTATGCATATAGCTGATTCACTTTGTCGTACAGCAGAAACTAACACACCATTGTAAAGCAATTATAATCCAACAAAGTTGTTAAAAAAATAAAAATAAAATGTTAGCACAGTTTTATACTTGCTAACTAGCTATGAAACACATAACTAGTACAATAAATAAATACTGAAACGCTACAATCAACACTACAATACTGCAATAAATAAATAAATACTACAAAAACAAGTTTAAAGAAAAGACAAGTTCTTTTCTTGTCTTCTTTTTTCACCGACTCATTTTTCTATGCATGTTTTACTTGGTTCAGTTTGTGCTCTAAATAAAAATTTTATTCTGCCTCTTTAAAATTCATCATTAAAAGATTATTATAGCATCATTAGATTATGTCATTCCCCTAAGTAAAATCTTCAATGGCTTCCTATTGTACATGGAATAAAAATGCAACCTCTTTATCACAATTTATTAGGCCTTAAACAGTCTGGCCTCACCAATCTCTCCAGCTTCACTGTGTGCTACTTGCTACCTCATACGCTCTGCTCCAGGTGCCTTTGCCACCTCTCAGCCCCTCAAAAGTGTCAAGTTCTTTCTCGCTTCTCACAGGGAGACTTTTGCACATGAAATTTCTACATACAAAACCCAAGTCGGCCTCTCTTTTGTTTTTGAATTGTATGTTTGTTTTTACAATGAAAATGTGGAGGTCTGCCACCCCCATCTAATAAAAGGTACTATAAGGGATTCTCAGGATTTGGGCTGATCAAGGAAAAGATATAACCACGCAGAGGCAGTAGCACACACAAGTTTATCTGAGTGACACTCTAACAGGTTTACATTCAGGTGAGGTCTCCCATAGCAAGAGATTGTCCACAGATTATGAAGTTGAGGAGGGGGATACCATCCAGAAGAGGAGAGCAAGCAAACTCTTAAGGGAGAGAGGGATCAGATAGGGACTTCAATGTATCTAGATGGATGTTGCTCAGCAACATGTTGTGGAGTGTCTGGGTTAGAGAGCCCAGAAGGGCAGCAGTAGTTTGGGTCTTTATAGCCTGAGAGTTTATCTACTCTATGGCTAGTAGATATTGGGCATAGTTTCTCCAGAGATGCAAATCAGGCAGGCCATAAGGCTAAAAGTCTGCTAGTATGAGCTATGTTTAAAGCAATTGTATGTATAAAATTTTGAACTTGGCAGCAGAGGGCTTTTGAGCTCATCTTGCTATGAAGGAGTAACAACTTAAGGACCAATATATAAAGACCATCTTTGGTTCATTTATATAGCAGGTACTTCTTTGAAAAAGCTTATTATTGCATAAAGAATTATTATTAATTCTTCCATTGATATTCTCCTGCTTTTATGGTCATGAAGACTTGTGAGTTCAAATCAACAAAGTCTAGATTTTTTCTAAATATCTCCTAAGAAATATTATTGGGAATTATGCCATATTAAGCTTCTCAGCTTTTTCTAAGTCATTTTTTTTTTTTACTTTACAACTAGAGTCGTCAGAATGAGAGATTGCGAAAATTATGATTATTAATTGTCTGCTTGGTATTAATGATTCTGGTCATGAAGACTTGTGAGTTCAAATCAACAAAGTCTAGATTTTTTCTAAATATCTCCTAAGAAATATTATTGGGAATTATGCCATATTAAGCTTCTCAGCTTTTTCTAAGTCATTTTTTTTTTTTTTACTTTACAACTAGAGTCATCAGAATGAGAGATTGTGAAAATTATGATTATTAATTGTCTGCTTGGTATTAATGATTCTTCCAAAATTACTTTACTTTTTAGAATATTTCTTATCTATACTGACCCCAGTTTACTAAGTATCAATAACATTCCCTTACTCAGAATTTGATAGCCATCCATTAGAAAGTTTAATATATATTAGATTTTTTTTATATTTCTTTATTTCTGACAAAACTTTAAACTGACAAAGAAAAAAGAGAGAAGACATGAACAACTAAAATCAGAAATGAAAGTGGTGATAAACTATTGACCTTTCAGAAATAAAGAGGAGTATGAGGGAATACTATGAACAGTTGTATGTTAAAAAAAAAAAAAAGTAGATAATCTAAAAGAAATGGAAAAATTCCTGGAAACACACAAACTACCTAAGCTGATTCAAGAAGGAATGGAAAATCCCAATAGATCTAAAACAAGTAAAGAGATTGAATCAGCAATCAAAAATCTCCCAACAAAGAAAAATTCAGGGCCAGGGAAAGTCTAGGACCAGATGGCTTTACTGGTATATTCTACCAACATTTAATAACTAACATCAATCCTTCTCAAACTCTTTCTAAAAATTAAAATTAAAATAAGGAAGGAACACTTTCTAACTCATTCTGTGAAGCCAGCTTTACCCTGATACTGCTACTGAAGACAAAGCATCAGAAGAAAAGAAAAATACAGACCAAAATCTCTTATAAAAACAGATGTAAAAATTCTGAACAAAATGCTAGCATGCCAAATCCAGCAGCATATTAAAAAGATTATGCAACTTGACCAAGTGAGAGTTACCCAAGAAATGCAATATGTTCAACATAAGAAAATCAACCCTCATTGATCATGTCTTGTTGAATAGGATCCTATCATGCTGATTTGGCTCACTTTTATCACTATTTATATGAATTATAGGCCTTGCTAAAGCAGGAGATAATATTTTTGTTTGCTTTAATCACCAGCAACAAGAATTTTGTCTATCAAACAGTAGCTTCAAATTATTTGGGAAAGGAATAGTTAAGATTAGAAGTAATATAATAAAGAAAAACGTGAGATTTTTAAGTTTTTTTCTTCTCAAAACAGGGAAAAATAGATTCACAGAAGAAAGAAAATTAAAAGTCACACTGTACTTTTAGAAGATGGTTTTTCTGGCACAAGTCTTATACAAGACACTGGAACCTTGGTAAATGACTAACGAGGCCCCACCACAAACGCAGTCTTCGTGGTAGACAGATAGGAAAGAGGAGGAAAATTCCATGAATTTACTTTCCAAAGGATTATACTTAATCATATTTAATAGATCCATAACATGAAACTAATCTTGTACTGAAGATTGTTGTATTAAAAACAAAATCCAGGGGCCTCCCTGGTGGCGCAGTGGTTGAGAGTCCACCTGCCGATGCAGGGGATACGGGTTCGTGCCCCGGTCCAGGAAGATCCCACATGCCGCGGAGCGGCTGGGCCCATGAGCCATGGCTGCTGGGCCTGCGCGTCCGGGGGAAAAAAAAAAAAAAAAAAGGTAAAAACAAAATCCAAAGAGGAAGCATTAGGGCTAAGTTCTTCTTGGCTTTGATTCCGTGTACAGCAGTATGGTCTCTTAAAGGCAAAAATAGAAATGGAATTAGCCTGTAACCATAGAAACTGCATGTGGCAGTTAGGGAAAATGCACTTAAGATGTAAAAACACCAAGTGAATCTACAGTGTATAACAAAAATATCTTCATAGTTGTCAAACTGAAGTACAAGTGTGAATATTGTTCACAATAGTCTTTGACAGTAATCCTAGTTCTTAAGGTGATACCTGCTAAAAGCATAAATTTTAGTGGATAGCTCCAAAGATTAAAGGGGGAAAAATTCTTTTCCAATAATTGTAATCTTTGAGTACGCTATTAAGAGATTAATGGAAAGCATATAGTATTTAATCAAGTTAAATTTCACTTAAGGATACATTACAGTCTTTAATCAATAACAAGAGTGTTTATTGATTATATAACAGTCCCAGTGAAAAACTAATGTTGTACTTTATTTTCTAGAGGAAATGAATGAGACTATTTATTCCTCAAGCCAAACTGAGACCTGAACATCATGAACATGATTAGTGATAAGAGCAGGTATTAGAAAAATTGAGGAGAGACAATTGATTCTTTAACAGGGTAAAGAATAGATCAAAATTGTGTAGAACTTGGATATTAAAAGTCATTAGTGTTTGAATTCACTACACTTTTTTATTGTGTACTTTATTAGAATAATATTTACATCAAAACCAAAATGTTCTTCTGTTTACTCTCTTACTCCCAACCAGACAATAAACTCCATGGGAGTAGAAATCACACCTGTTCATCATTATATCCTCAGTGCCTAGCACTGTGCCTTGCATGGAGTTGGCACCTCAGATATTTGCTGAATGACTAAAAGAAGAAAAAGACTTTAGAAAAATCAAACAAAGTGGTTAGGATCAAGTGAAGGGAGATGGTAAACTAGGGAAAACGAAGATAAGAGATGAAGCTAAATATACCAGGAAGTCATTTGAGATTCCAGTCAAGGAAGAACCACACCCACTTCCAAAGGGTGATGTCAGCTTTTCTACACCCGCACTGTTTTCACAAAATCTCTGGAGGATTTTGAAGCAGCTCTTAGGAACATGCTATGATTAAGAACACTTTTGTATATATGAAACTATCTGGAAATGTATGTTCGTGAAGCCTTCCAATTTTTTTTGTATTTGTTTTGCCAAAGGAACCACAAGCCTGTGACTGCTCACAAAACAATCCCAAGTCCTAAAACCTTGCCAATAGAAATCAAATTAAAAGCTCTACAGCCCACAAGAAATTAATTCTCTCCAATGGACATGTACAAGGAACAAGTAACAACCTCTTCGAGTGTAAAACAAGTCCAGAGGGGACAATGTACAAGGGAGTCCCACCTATACCCCTGGAATACAGAATCAGAGACCACCAGATCTGGCAACCAAGGCTGTTATTCCATTTCTGAAGAACGCAGAGCAGATGATTTTTGTAATTTCTGCTCAATAGGATTTGTTAATTACTATGGAATAGTGATTAATGTCTGTTTTCATTCGTTCCACTTCTCAATAGCAGTTTTATGGCAGCAAACCTGTTCTTAATCTGTTATTCTATACTAGGCGTATGCTGGTTGTGGGCGAGGATCAGCGGATAACTTTTATTTTGTAGTGGGTCAGCCCATGAGGATCGATATCCAGACATAATGGAAAGAATGGCAACTTATTCCTAGACTTTGAACTAGATACAGTAACGATGGCCTGTAGGATTTTTTCTTGGAGAAGGGGTGAGTATGCTCTGTGTGTGGGAAGAAGGGTACATATACATTTGATCCATTGTAATAATTTGCTTTCGAAGAGATGACTGTGTACCCCCGGTATCTGTTCTCCACTTCTTCAAAAATAGTTTTGGCTTAGAACATAGCCACTCAGCTAAAGACTGTTTTCAGCCCTTACAACTAGGTATGGACATGTTTCTGTATTATGGACAATGGAGTGTGAGCGAATATAATATAAGCAAATGCCTGGTTCATTTCTTAAAAGGAAAGGAGAATTTTCTGCATTTCCTTCTTCCATTCTTCCCATTGAAGGAATTCAGACACAATGGCAGGTGCTAAAGCTGCCATCTTATACTCCTGTGGGGGCTACCATATCATCAGTCTTGAACTTCTTTTATTCTGGTTCTTGTTACAAAAGTTTAACCAGCATTTTGATTATTAAAGTAACAATGGACAATTCACATAGTGTCCATAACTTTCAGTTTCTTCATATCTAAAATGGAGATACTAATTGCAGCTGTTTCTCAAGATTATTGTGAGGATTAAACAAGGTCTTGTCTTGAAAGCACTTAGTCTTTGGTACATGGTAACCATTGAAAAAATGATAACTATTATAACAAACTTAGCCCTGCTTTAACTTAAACTCCTTGATATACAGGAATGACCACAATTAACCATGACACTCTGCCTTCTCCATACCTGGTCTGCCTCACTCATCAAGTTACACTTTAGTATTTTAAAAGCTGATTTATTTTTAGTAAAATTAATTAAAATCTATTTTGAATCTTAATTACCTGTCATTTTTATCACTCCACACACATCACTCCATACTCAGTAAACTGTGAGAGGTAAGTGACACTAGTGAAAATCTCACACAACTAAACTAGCTATTGGACCCACATTCAAACTGTATACAAAGTAAGACAGTCTTTCCTCCTTTGTAAGCCAATTTTATTTCCAGAAAAATCTTTTAATCTATGTTTTGGGTAAATATTCAGGAATAAATTTTTTTTGCTATGTAAACCAACAGTAATCATCTCACTTAACATAGCCTAGAATTCGTCCTGTGACTGGCTAATTTCACTTGGAATAATGTCCTCAATGTTCACCCATGTTGCTGCATGCTGCAGGATTTCCTTCTCTGTAAAGCTGAGTAGTATTTCATTGCGTGTATATACCACACATTTTAACAGACATTTAGGTTGTTTCCACAACTTAGCTATTGTACACTTAAAAATCTATTAGGGAGGTAGAGCTTATGTTAAGAGTTCTTACCACAATAAACTTTTAAAAAAGAAAAAATTGTCAAATTTACTGACCATAATTTTTAAAAATATTGTAATCTGTATTTAAGTAGCTCACCATATCTCCATACTGGGAATTATTTTCCTTTCACCTACATTCAACATTTAGTTTCAAAGTTTTGGATCTACTGAGTCCAGAAGGTTCTAAGAGCCATTATATATTTTAACAGAACGTTTCATTAATAAAAACAGATTCATTAATAAAAACAGATTAGACAAGAATTAATTTGAAAGAAAGCTTCACTAATGCTTTCTGATGGTAAATATCATTTAATGCCTTTATGGAAAAATGTGTAATCTACTATAAACCTCAGCATGTAAACTCTGAGAAATCAACTTCAGTAACTAAGAGTGGTAAAACATTATATTGACCACTGTCACGTCAATGGATATCAAACTGGTCACTGACAAGACTGGCCATCTACATGACAGGATGTATAATTTATCAGAATCAATGGTTTTTGTCTATTCTGAGATTCTGTATTTAGCTACAAAGATTCATTTCCTCAAAAATATGGTATAAAATTGAAATGCTTATGTTGGTTCTTCTGTTTGGCTATATGTTTCTCAGTAAGTTACTTTACTGTTCAACATCTCATTTCCCTTACTTGTAAAAGGGAAATAGTAACAGTTTTTCAACTTAAATAGATGTTGTAAAACTTAAAAATGATAATGGATATATTGTGCTCATTGCATGCTTGGAAAATAGTAAGTCCCTGCATATTCCACCTATTATCATGTTTTTTAACTTTTCATTTCAAAATAATTATAGATATGTAGGAAGTTGCAAAGAAATGTACAGGTTAGTGCCATGCATCCTTTACCCAGCATCTCTCTATATTTACATGCTGCATAATTTCAGTGCAATATTAATGCCAGGAAATTAACATTGGTACAATCCACAGAGATTATCCATGTTCTTTCAGTTATAAATGCAATCATTTGTCTGTGTGTGTATGTATTTATATGTTTGTGTGTGCAGCTCTGTGCAATTTTATCAGATGTACAGCCTCCTGTAACTATCACCAAACTCAACATACTGAGCTATACCATCAACACAAGGCTCCCTCATGCTACTCCTTTATAGCCATACACACCCCCTCAGCCCTCCTATCCTTAATTCCTGGCAAGGAATAATCTGTTCTCTATCTTTATGTTTTTATTTCATATTTGAATGTCATGTGAATAATAGAATAAAAATTTCTACATCCCAATTATCTGTTTAAGCAACTGTTGTGTTTCCTAAAATACCATAAAAGTTCCTTGTGTTGTAATATAGCTGAAATGCTTACACTTTGCTTTGGATACTCCTAATCATTTCATGAAGAGCTATTTTCCTTAACTACCAAAACCAAAAACATAAATGAAGAAAAAGTGCATGCATTAGGGGACCATTTATTTCAAGGGTTAATTTTTAGTTCCCACTATTTACAAGGTAGTATGCTTAGTCCGGGACTTCAGAGCCCAGGGCTTATAAAAGGATTTTCTGTTAAGAGTCACAGCTAATGGCTCTTAACTAATTTCCAAAGCTGAAAAAAAAAAAGTCTCTATGTTAACCTCTTTTATTCCAATGCTTATTGTTTGTATTAAGAAAAAAAGAGACTAAAGTGTATTGATTTCCAACAATGTACTAAGTACTGTGCTAAGGCACCTTTTAGGCATATTTTTGGTTTACTCTTTATAATAGCTCTAAAAGAGAAGTATTACCATCTCAATTTTAAAGATCATGATCTAAGTCTCAAGGAGATTAAATACTCATATTGTGTTTCCTTTTGATTCCTTGGTTAACAGATTAGTATAAATCTTAATAATTGTACCATATTTCCCTTATAGTCAATAAAATGTTAATATTCTTATTATTAGTTTTACCTATAGAAATTTCAGCCACTTACTACTTAAAACATGTTTATTATATTTAATGAAGTAGCTACTCATTACAGCAGGAATACTATTTGAGTCATATATACACTACCATGTGTAAAATAGATAGCTAGTGGGAAGCAGCTATATAGCACAGGGAGATCAGCTCGGTGTTTTGTGACCACCTAGAGGGGTGAGATGGGGAGGGAGGGAGGGAGGCTCAGGAAAGAGGGGATATACGTCTGCATATAGCTGATTCACTTTGTCGTACAGCAGAAACTAACACACCATTGTAAAGCAATTATAATCCAACAAAGTTGTTAAAAAAATAAAAATAAAATGTTAGCACAGTTTTATACTTGCTAACTAGCTATGAAACACATAACTAGTACAATAAATAAATACTGAAACGCTACAATCAACACTACAATACTGCAATAAATAAATAAATACTACAAAAACAAGTTTAAAGAAAAGACAAGTTCTTTTCTTGTCTTCTTTTTTCACCGACTCATTTTTCTATGCATGTTTTACTTGGTTCAGTTTGTGCTCTAAATAAAAATTTTATTCTGCCTCTTTAAAATTCATCATTAAAAGATTATTATAGCATCATTAGATTATGTCATTCCCCTAAGTAAAATCTTCAATGGCTTCCTATTGTACATGGAATAAAAATGCAACCTCTTTATCACAATTTATTAGGCCTTAAACAGTCTGGCCTCACCAATCTCTCCAGCTTCACTGTGTGCTACTTGCTACCTCATACGCTCTGCTCCAGGTGCCTTTGCCACCTCTCAGCCCCTCAAAAGTGTCAAGTTCTTTCTCGCTTCTCACAGGGAGACTTTTGCACATGAAATTTCTACATACAAAACCCAAGTCGGCCTCTCTTTTGTTTTTGAATTGTATGTTTGTTTTTACAATGAAAATGTGGAGGTCTGCCACCCCCATCTAATAAAAGGTACTATAAGGGATTCTCAGGATTTGGGCTGATCAAGGAAAAGATATAACCACGCAGAGGCAGTAGCACACACAAGTTTATCTGAGTGACACTCTAACAGGTTTACATTCAGGTGAGGTCTCCCATAGCAAGAGATTGTCCACAGATTATGAAGTTGAGGAGGGGGATACCATCCAGAAGAGGAGAGCAAGCAAACTCTTAAGGGAGAGAGGGATCAGATAGGGACTTCAATGTATCTAGATGGATGTTGCTCAGCAACATGGTGTGGAGTGTCTGGGTTAGAGAGCCCAGAAGGGCAGCAGTAGTTTGGGTCTTTATAGCCTGAGAGTTTATCTACTCTATGGCTAGTAGATATTGGGCATAGTTTCTCCAGAGATGCAAATCAGGCAGGCCATAAGGCTAAAAGTCTGCTAGTATGAGCTATGTTTAAAGCAATTGTATGTATAAAATTTTGAACTTGGCAGCAGAGGGCTTTTGAGCTCATCTTGCTATGAAGGAGTAACAACTTAAGGACCAATATATAAAGACCATCTTTGGTTCATTTATATAGCAGGTACTTCTTTGAAAAAGCTTATTATTGCATAAAGAATTATTATTAATTCTTCCATTGATATTCTCCTGCTTTTATGGTCATGAAGACTTGTGAGTTCAAATCAACAAAGTCTAGATTTTTTCTAAATATCTCCTAAGAAATATTATTGGGAATTATGCCATATTAAGCTTCTCAGCTTTTTCTAAGTCATTTTTTTTTTTTACTTTACAACTAGAGTCGTCAGAATGAGAGATTGTGAAAATTATGATTATTAATTGTCTGCTTGGTATTAATGATTCTTCCAAAATTACTTTACTTTTTAGAATATTTCTTATCTATACTGACCCCAGTTTACTAAGTATCAATAACATTCCCTTACTCAGAATTTGATAGCCATCCATTAGAAAGTTTAATATATATTAGATTTTTTTTATATTTCTTTATTTCTGACAAAACTTTAAACTGACAAAGAAAAAAGAGAGAAGACATGAACAACTAAAATCAGAAATGAAAGTGGTGATAAACTATTGACCTTTCAGAAATAAAGAGGAGTATGAGGGAATACTATGAACAGTTGTACGTTAAAAAAAAAAAAAGTAGATAATCTAAAAGAAATGGAAAAATTCCTGGAAACACACAAACTACCTAAGCTGATTCAAGAAGGAATGGAAAATCCCAATAGATCTAAAACAAGTAAAGAGATTGAATCAGCAATCAAAAATCTCCCAACAAAGAAAAATTCAGGGCCAGGGAAAGTCTAGGACCAGATGGCTTTACTGGTATATTCTACCAACATTTAATAACTAACATCAATCCTTCTCAAACTCTTTCTAAAAATTAAAATTAAAATAAGGAAGGAACACTTTCTAACTCATTCTGTGAAGCCAGCTTTACCCTGATACTGCTACTGAAGACAAAGCATCAGAAGAAAAGAAAAATACAGACCAAAATCTCTTATAAAAACAGATGTAAAAATTCTGAACAAAATGCTAGCATGCCAAATCCAGCAGCATATTAAAAAGATTATGCAACTTGACCAAGTGAGAGTTACCCAAGAAATGCAATATGTTCAACATAAGAAAATCAACCCTCATTGATCATGTCTTGTTGAATAGGATCCTATCATGCTGATTTGGCTCACTTTTATCACTATTTATATGAATTATAGGCCTTGCTAAAGCAGGAGATAATATTTTTGTTTGCTTTAATCACCAGCAACAAGAATTTTGTCTATCAAACAGTAGCTTCAAATTATTTGGGAAAGGAATAGTTAAGATTAGAAGTAATATAATAAAGAAAAACGTGAGATTTTTAAGTTTTTTTCATCTCAAAACAGGGAAAAATAGATTCACAGAAGAAAGAAAATTAAAAGTCACACTGTACTTTTAGAAGATGGTTTTTCTGGCACAAGTCTTATACAAGACACTGGAACCTTGGTAAATGACTAACGAGGCCCCACCACAAACGCAGTCTTCGTGGTAGACAGATAGGAAAGAGGAGGAAAATTCCATGAATTTACTTTCCAAAGGATTATACTTAATCATATTTAATAGATCCATAACATGAAACTAATCTTGTAGTGAAGATTGTTGTATTAAAAACAAAATCCAGGGGCCTCCCTGGTGGCGCAGTGGTTGAGAGTCCACCTGCCGATGCAGGGGATACGGGTTCGTGCCCCGGTCCAGGAAGATCCCACATGCCGCGGAGCGGCTGGGCCCATGAGCCATGGCTGCCGGGCCTGTGCGTCCGGGGGAAAAAAGAAAAAAAAAAAAGGTAAAAACAAAATCCAAAGAGGAAGCATTAGGGCTAAGTTCTTCTTGGCTTTGATTCCGTGTACAGCAGTATGGTCTCTTAAAGGCAAAAATAGAAATGGAATTAGCCTGTAACCATAGAAACTGCATGTGGCAGTTAAGGAAAATGCACTTAAGATGTAAAAACACCAAGTGAATCTACAGTGTATAACAAAAATATCTTCATAGTTGTCAAACTGAAGTACAAGTGTGAATATTGTTCACAATAGTCTTTGACAGTAATCCTAGTTCTTAAGGTGATACCTGCTAAAAGCATAAATTTTAGTGGATAGCTCCAAAGATTAAAGGGGAAAAAATTCTTTTCCAATAATTGTAGTCTTTGAGTACGCTATTAAGAGATTAATGGAAAGCATACAGTATTTAATCAAGTTAAATTTCACTTAAGGATACATTACAGTCTTTAATCAATAACAAGAGTGTTTATTGATTATATAACAGTCCCAGTGAAAAACTAATGTTGTACTTTATTTTCTAGAGGAAATGAATGAGACTATTTATTCCTCAAGCCAAACTGAGACCTGAACATCATGAACATGATTAGTGATAAGAGCAGGTATTAGAAAAATTGAGGAGAGACAATTGATTCTTTAACAGGGTAAAGAATAGATCAAAATTGTGTAGAACTTGGATATTAAAAGTCATTAGTGTTTGAATTCACTACACTTTTTTATTGTGTACTTTATTAGAATAATATTTACATCAAAACCAAAATGTTCTTCTGTTTACTCTCTTACTCCCAACCAGACAATAAACTCCATGGGAGTAGAAATCACACCTGTTCATCATTATATCCTCAGTGCCTAGCACTGTGCCTTGCATGGAGTTGGCACCTCAGATATTTGCTGAATGACTAAAAGAAGAAAAAGACTTTAGAAAAATCAAACAAAGTGGTTAGGATCAAGTGAAGGGAGATGGTAAACTAGGGAAAACGAAGATAAGAGATGAAGCTAAATATACCAGGAAGTCATTTGAGATTCCAGTCAAGGAAGAACCACACCCACTTCCAAAGGGTGATGTCAGCTTTTCTACACCCGCACTGTTTTCACAAAATCTCTGGAGGATTTTGAAGCAGCTCTTAGGAACATGCTATGATTAAGAACACTTTTGTATATATGAAACTATCTGGAAATGTATGTTCGTGAAGCCTTCCAATTTTTTTTGTATTTGTTTTGCCAAAGGAACCACAAGCCTGTGACTGCTCACAAAACAATCCCAAGTCCTAAAACCTTGCCAATAGAAATCAAATTAAAAGCTCTACAGCCCACAAGAAATTAATTCTCTCCAATGGACATGTACAAGGAACAAGTAACAACCTCTTCGAGTGTAAAACAAGTCCAGAGGGGACAATGTACAAGGGAGTCCCACCTATACCCCTGGAATACAGAATCAGAGACCACCAGATCTGGCAACCAAGGCTGTTATTCCATTTCTGAAGAACGCAGAGCAGATGATTTTTGTAATTTCTGCTCAATAGGATTTGTTAATTACTATGGAATAGTGATTAATGTCTGTTTTCATTCTTTCCACTTCTCAATAGCAGTTTTATGGCAGCAAACCTGTTCTTAATCTGTTATTCTATACTAGGCGTATGCTGGTTGTGGGCGAGGATCAGCGGATAACTTTTATTTTGTAGTGGGTCAGCCCATGAGGATCGATATCCAGACATAATGGAAAGAATGGCAACTTATTCCTAGACTTTGAACTAGATACAGTAACGATGGCCTGTAGGATTTTTTCTTGGAGAAGGGGTGAGTATGCTCTGTGTGTGGGAAGAAGGGTACATATACATTTGATCCATTGTAATAATTTGCTTTCGAAGAGATGACTGTGTACCCCCGGTATCTGTTCTCCACTTCTTCAAAAATAGTTTTGGCTTAGAACATAGCCACTCAGCTAAAGACTGTTTTCAGCCCTTACAACTAGGTATGGACATGTTTCTGTATTATGGACAATGGAGTGTGAGCGAATATAATATAAGCAAATGCCTGGTTCATTTCTTAAAAGGAAAGGAGAATTTTCTGCATTTCCTTCTTCCATTCTTCCCATTGAAGGAATTCAGACACAATGGCAGGTGCTAAAGCTGCCATCTTATACTCCTGTGGGGGCTACCATATCATCAGTCTTGAACTTCTTTTATTCTGGTTCTTGTTACAAAAGTTTAACCAGCATTTTGATTATTAAAGTAACAATGGACAATTCACATAGTGTCCATAACTTTCAGTTTCTTCATATCTAAAATGGAGATACTAATTGCAGCTGTTTCTCAAGATTATTGTGAGGATTAAACAAGGTCTTGTCTTGAAAGCACTTAGTCTTTGGTACATGGTAACCATTGAAAAAATGATAACTATTATAACAAACTTAGCCCTGCTTTAACTTAAACTCCTTGATATACAGGAATGACCACAATTAACCATGACACTCTGCCTTCTCCATACCTGGTCTGCCTCACTCATCAAGTTACACTTTAGTATTTTAAAAGCTGATTTATTTTTAGTAAAATTAATTAAAATCTATTTTGAATCTTAATTACCTGTCATTTTTATCACTCCACACACATCACTCCATACTCAGTAAACTGTGAGAGGTAAGTGACACTAGTGAAAATCTCACACAACTAAACTAGCTATTGGACCCACATTCAAACTGTATACAAAGTAAGACAGTCTTTCCTCCTTTGTAAGCCAATTTTATTTCCAGAAAAATCTTTTAATCTATGTTTTGGGTAAATATTCAGGAATAAATTTTTTTTGCTATGTAAACCAACAGTAATCATCTCACTTAACATAGCCTAGAATTCGTCCTGTGACTGGCTAATTTCACTTGGAATAATGTCCTCAATGTTCACCCATGTTGCTGCATGCTGCAGGATTTCCTTCTCTGTAAAGCTGAGTAGTATTTCATTGCGTGTATATACCACACATTTTAACAGACATTTAGGTTGTTTCCACAACTTAGCTATTGTACACTTAAAAATCTATTAGGGAGGTAGAGCTTATGTTAAGAGTTCTTACCACAATAAACTTTTAAAAAAGAAAAAATTGTCAAATTTACTGACCATAATTTTTAAAAATATTGTAATCTGTATTTAAGTAGCTCACCATATCTCCATACTGGGAATTATTTTCCTTTCACCTACATTCAACATTTAGTTTCAAAGTTTTGGATCTACTGAGTCCAGAAGGTTCTAAGAGCCATTATATATTTTAACAGAACGTTTCATTAATAAAAACAGATTCATTAATAAAAACAGATTAGACAAGAATTAATTTGAAAGAAAGCTTCACTAATGCTTTCTGATGGTAAATATCATTTAATGCCTTTATGGAAAAATGTGTAATCTACTATAAACCTCAGCATGTAAACTCTGAGAAATCAACTTCAGTAACTAAGAGTGGTAAAACATTATATTGACCACTGTCACGTCAATGGATATCAAACTGGTCACTGACAAGACTGGCCATCTACATGACAGGATGTATAATTTATCAGAATCAATGGTTTTTGTCTATTCTGAGATTCTGTATTTAGCTACAAAGATTCATTTCCTCAAAAATATGGTATAAAATTGAAATGCTTATGTTGGTTCTTCTGTTTGGCTATATGTTTCTCAGTAAGTTACTTTACTGTTCAACATCTCATTTCCCTTACTTGTAAAAGGGAAATAGTAACAGTTTTTCAACTTAAATAGATGTTGTAAAACTTAAAAATGATAATGGATATATTGTGCTCATTGCATGCTTGGAAAATAGTAAGTCCCTGCATATTCCACCTATTATCATGTTTTTTAACTTTTCATTTCAAAATAATTATAGATATGTAGGAAGTTGCAAAGAAATGTACAGGTTAGTGCCATGCATCCTTTACCCAGCATCTCTCTATATTTACATGCTGCATAATTTCAGTGCAATATTAATGCCAGGAAATTAACATTGGTACAATCCACAGAGATTATCCATGTTCTTTCAGTTATAAATGCAATCATTTGTCTGTGTGTGTATGTATTTATATGTTTGTGTGTGCAGCTCTGTGCAATTTTATCAGATGTACAGCCTCCTGTAACTATCACCAAACTCAACATACTGAGCTATACCATCAACACAAGGCTCCCTCATGCTACTCCTTTATAGCCATACACACCCCCTCAGCCCTCCTATCCTTAATTCCTGGCAAGGAATAATCTGTTCTCTATCTTTATGTTTTTATTTCATATTTGAATGTCATGTGAATAATAGAATAAAAATTTCTACATCCCAATTATCTGTTTAAGCAACTGTTGTGTTTCCTAAAATACCATAAAAGTTCCTTGTGTTGTAATATAGCTGAAATGCTTACACTTTGCTTTGGATACTCCTAATCATTTCATGAAGAGCTATTTTCCTTAACTACCAAAACCAAAAACATAAATGAAGAAAAAGTGCATGCATTAGGGGACCATTTATTTCAAGGGTTAATTTTTAGTTCCCACTATTTACAAGGTAGTATGCTTAGTCCGGGACTTCAGAGCCCAGGGCTTATAAAAGGATTTTCTGTTAAGAGTCACAGCTAATGGCTCTTAACTAATTTCCAAAGCTGAAAAAAAAAAAGTCTCTATGTTAACCTCTTTTATTCCAATGCTTATTGTTTGTATTAAGAAAAAAAGAGACTAAAGTGTATTGATTTCCAACAATGTACTAAGTACTGTGCTAAGGCACCTTTTAGGCATATTTTTGGTTTACTCTTTATAATAGCTCTAAAAGAGAAGTATTACCATCTCAATTTTAAAGATCATGATCTAAGTCTCAAGGAGATTAAATACTCATATTGTGTTTCCTTTTGATTCCTTGGTTAACAGATTAGTATAAATCTTAATAATTGTACCATATTTCCCTTATAGTCAATAAAATGTTAATATTCTTATTATTAGTTTTACCTATAGAAATTTCAGCCACTTACTACTTAAAACATGTTTATTATATTTAATGAAGTAGCTACTCATTACAGCAGGAATACTATTTGAGTCCTAGTTTCTGATTGTTTTAGATCATTAATCTCTCACCTCCTGCCACAAAATCCAGCCATTTAATGGATAAGATTGTAAGGACACACAGAAGTCAATAATCCCACACTTTGACAGCTCTAACAGTTTGTTGGTTTGGTACAAATTTATAGAATCTGCAGAATCTGATGGCTCTTGCAATGACTCCTCACCACTTGTTCATTAGTCAGTACAAATATTTTATACAATTGCTCTCCCATTGCTATCAATTAAAGAGAAGCTGGTAGTAGAAGCTACATTTCATCAGGCTGTAGAAAATGGTGAGAATTGGTTGCTGCCATTTGTAATTCCCTTGAGTATGACAGAAAAGCAAGGATGAAAAGAGATTAAGATTGATAAACAACAAATGATTTTAAGAAAATAATGCATCTCTGATCTCCAAAATTTCTTTGAACTGAGGAAAGGCATAACTTCTCTAATTACAAAGGCAGAGGTGTAAGTGCCTGTCTAGACACTTAGAATGGTAGGTGCTGAACTTCTGCATGCTTGGTGGAGAGTGTGTGTGTGAGCATTTAAAACAGGCTTTGCTGTGATGTATGTCATAGAGTGTTCTGCCTATGTTTTCCTCTAAGAGTTTTATAGTGTCTGGCCTTACATTTTGGTCTTTAATCCATTTTGAGTTTATTTTTGTGTATGGTGTTAGGGAGTGTTCTCCATTGATCTATATTTCTGTTTTTGTGCAGTACCATACTGTCTTGATGACTGTAGCTTTGTAGTATAGTCTGAAGTTAGGGAGCCTGATTCCTCCAGCTCTTGTTTTCTTTCTCAAGATTGCTTTGCCTATTCAGGGTCTTTTGTGTTTCCATACAAATTGTGAAATTTTTTGTTCTAGTTCTGTGAAAAATGCCTCCTAGAGTAGTGGAAATAAAAACAAAAATAAACAAATGGGACAGCAAAGGAAACCATAAACAAGACAAAAAGACAACCCTCAGAATGGGAGAAAATATTTGCCAACGAAGCAACTGACGAAGGGTTTATCTCCAAAATACACAGCAGCTCATGCAGCTCAATATCAAAAAAAACAAAAAACAAAAAACAACCCAATCCAAAAATGGGCAGAAGATCTAAATAAATATTTCTCCAAAGAAGATATACAGATTGCCAACAAACACATGAAAGGATGCTCAACATCACTAATCATATAGAACTACCATACAACCCAGCAATCCCACTACTGGGCATATACCCTGAGAAAACCATGATTCAAAAAGAGTCATGTACCACAAGTTCATTGCAGCTCTATTTACAATAGCCAGGGCATGGAAGCAGCCTAAGTGTCCAGTGACAGATGAATGGATACAGAAGATGTGGCACATATATTCAATGGAATATTGCTCAGCCATAAAAAGAAACTGAGTTATCTGTAGTGAAGTGGATGGACCTAGAGTCTGTCATACGGAGTGAAGTAAGTCAGAAAGAAAAACAAATACCGTATGCTAACATATATACGTAGAATAAAAAAAAAATTGTTCTGAAGAACCTAGGGGCAGGACAGGAATAAAGACGCAGACATAGAGATGTTACTCCCATAAAGATGTTAAAAAATAAAATAGTGCCCAAGGCACAATACACCCACTAAAAAAAAAAAAACAGCTATAAGGATATATTGTACAAAACAGGGGATATAGCCAATATTTTATAGTAACTAAAAATGGAATATAGCCTTTAAAATTGTGAATCATACCTCAATAAAAAAATTTGGACTTTAATAAAACTAAAACAGGCTTTGCTACTACAACGCATTTAAGGTCAAACAACCCTTAAATTGCAGAGCTAAGTGAAAATCAGTTCTGTCAAACTCCAAAGGTCTTGCTTTTGCCTTGAGAACCAAACTCAGCAATGTTCATTCCCTGTCATAGTATTTCTTAGAATACCAAATAATTATCCATGACAAGAAATTTATATGTAAATAATAAAAAAGCCAATTGTTTTCTTTTTCACTGACGTAATCTTACAGTCTTTATCCTTGATACCTTTTCAATAAGTTCAGTAATTTTTGCTGTACTAGATTCTAGGTTTGTTTCTAGAAAGACAATGTACCACAAGTTTCTTGGTATGTCTTCAAACATGGTGAGTAAAGACAGATGCTCTCTCAAAAGCCAGGTAATCTAAGTTCAAACTGTGGCTCCACCATTCACTATTATGTGACCTTAGGCAAGTCAGTCCATCTTCTGACTTTTTTTTTCATCAGTAAATCAGGGGTGAGAATGATGCCCCCCTCATAGGGATTCTATGTTAAGTGAAGTCAATCATCTAAAGGGTATAGTGTATTTCCTGGCCCCTAGTAAGCACTATTAAATGGGAAATATACTTACAGTGATGAAGGTGTACCAGACACTCTATTAATCCCCAAAGACCTTAAAATAAATAAAATATGATCCTGACTGCAATGAATTCACTGTTTAGCACGTGTTAATTCTAAAATAGAAGTTTACACAGGGGATAGTGATTAACATAGCAGAGTTGTCAGCTAAATTTAAGGAAATTAGCAATGGGTTTCTTAAAGTGGTGGAATTTGATCTGAGTTTTAAAGGATAAATAAGAGATTAACAAGGCAAGAATATGAGTATTCTGGGAGGTAGGAACAATAGGGGCAAACGCAAAATTGTTTTCAGAGAAGTGTGGTGCAATTCTGCTCAAGAAGTCAAGTATAAGATGCAGAGATGGGATCTGAGGCTAGACAGAAATTTAGGATCCTAATGTATTCTATATTAGGAGTGTGAAAATTTTGATTAGAAAATTGGAGTAACTTGGTATTTAAAAAGTTTATTTGTAAGAAAGAGACATCCCTTGAGGGTTAGTGAAAAATTAATTACAGGAAAGAGTAACAATGGAATTAAGAAACATTAATGTCATGAAAATAAATAATCACAATAATTGAGCTAGAACCAATGTTTCTGAAGTTTTACATGCCCATCTTATTCTCAATTGAAAAAACTTATCTACAGAGCGTGGCTTCTAGGAAAGTTATTAAAACAAAATCTAAATATAATGAACAAGCTGAATTAGGAAACCAGGTGGTATGGAGGAGTGATTTAGACATGTCTCAACCACCAAACATGAATTAATATTTTTATATAGTATCATTATCATTATTGTTATTAAATAGAAAAAAGGGACAGGATGTTAAGGGTACATTTTACAGATATAAAATATGTATTTAAGCATTCTAGAAAGTTGCAAAGCCAAGAAAGATATAGACTGGGTTTTATCAAGATCTTTTAGGGAATTCTATGAGGAAAGAAAATAAAATTAAAAGTTCAAATAAAATTAGTTTTAAAAGAAAAATATTCAGTAAGATTGTTGAAAAGATAATAAAAGTACTGTCAGTCATATCTGTAAAATAACAAAATTGGTTTTCATGGATAGAATAAAATATTTGAAAGTATTTTGTCTGATTATATCTATCAGCTAAATAAAATTTATGTAGTAATTCTACTAAAACATTCTCAGCTTCCTGTAAGTTGTATTAAACTAGACACTTGTTAAGTTTTCATATTCTATCAGCCATTCAAGGACTGACTCTTATGAGAATTTTTCAATACTTTAAGAAACTCCCTTACAGAAATATTAACCAAATAGTGTATTCTCTTAATACACACACACACAAATTCTCATGTACATTATGTCTTTTTTAAAAAACACATAAAGCATTTTGAGGTATCAAAGATGCCAATACATTTTAAGACTACATATGTAAAATTCCTTCACTGGTCATTTTAGAAAGAATTTTCTAAAAAATAATGCATTAATAAATAAATTGCCTTAAAATATGTATGGCAGGTTCATTTACCAGTTAATTTTCACTTACACGTGTATGCATTGTTTGTTTGTTTTACTCTTCTGCCAGAAATGAAATCTAAGATATTTTGCCAAGCCTGGTCAAAAGTTTATAAAACTTAAAGGATTTTGCTTTTGAAGATGACTAAGTCTGAAAAAGAAAGAAAATATGGACAAAATGTTGTTTCATCTTTATGGAGCCAAAATGGTTCATCCTAGCCAGTACATCTTCTTATCAGGGAAGTGGCATAGTTTAAGTGGACATGAGCCTTCTGCCAGGATTTGACTCTGTTGTAGTTGCTACCTTGCCTACTGTCACTTCAGGTTGTATGATTTTGGGCAAATTAATTGACCTCTCTGCTTTTGTGGCTTTTTATCTAAAAAAAAAAAAAAGAAATAAAAAAATTAGCTCAGCCAGAAAGTTGTTGTAAGAAACAAATAAGTTCATATTTTAATGCACTTATAACAGCATCAATAATAGAGTCAGCACTATATAACTGTTAGCTCTTATTGTTTATAAAAAATAACTTTTTTACTTCATATTTTAATTTCCTCCCACCTCTACACACATGCATGTACACACAGACACACAGACACACACACACACACATCAAGGCATTACAGGAAGCAGGAACAACACAAGCAAAAGCAAAGAGACAAGGTGTTTTCAGACAAAATGTGGTTTGATTCTGCAAGAGAATGAAGCATAAGGGGGGAAATGGTGAGAACTGGAACAAGACAAGAAATTGGGATACAAATAATGCTTGTAAGGAGAGCTATAGTTCTCAATACTCACTGACCTTGCTTCACTTCCCCAGAAAGACAACCCTAATACACACCTTTGTTTCAAAAATAAACAAAAGCATTCATCAAGCACCCACTTGAGTGTGTGAGTCAGAAGCAAGGTGCCACAGCACATCCCATAATAAACAGAAGATGATTATAGTTTTCAAGAATTTTAATCTGTCAAAGCATGTATAAGTTAATAGAACACCAGTTCTTCCAATAAAAGGCTGAATGTGATTAATGCCGTAATAGAATTACAAAATTCTCTCACTATTTACCATTCAGAGGAAGAGGAAGAAAATCACATCTAAGGGGAGAGATAAGGGGGCACTTTTAAGGAGGGAGTGGGAGTGAAGGATATACACACACAAAAAAAGGTTGGATTTCAGTGTCTGGAAATCTAATTTATAACATCTTTCCATGATTTCAGTGGAATGCCACAATCTCTTTTCCTCAGCAACATAAAGCCATATGATCTATAATTATACAATTTCCAGTAGAAATATGGTTGAGTTTGTTAACACAGTTTAGGTTGTCTTTCTCAAAAGCCTCTCTAAGAGCCACCTTCAAATTAAATTAATAATTGATTGAAACATCTTCTAACTTCCTGAAATCTGAAACCTATGCCAAATGTGGCGTTAGCTGCCAGGAAGCCCTGATCTTTCTTGGGCGGGTACAACAAAGTCTTATATCCCATTAAATATTTAACCACACGTTTTGAAAAATTTAAGACTAAATCACTCGATGCAATTCAAAAAAATTGAAACAATATGTCAGATACATAGGTTTGTATTGATAATATTTCCACAATTCTTATTATTAAAATTGCACATTATGGTGCATGAATTTAAAATGTCATTCATAAATAAAAATGAAAAGCAAATGTTTATGGAAAAACTCTTCAGTTTGACTTGAATGATGTAAACTTTTCAATATAAAAGATGCGAACCAGCAGATAAGGTCATTTTCTGGGCCAAACATACATTATTCAAGAGAATAGCACTGGCAGACCATGGTGACCTCAAGAAAGCTAGACAGTGCAGCCTTGCATACTGCATTCCAAATGTAGGAGCAGAGAAAAAGTAGCCCTGATGCTTGATTCTAGAGAGATGTATTTTCCTTAACCTTTGATGCTCTGCTCCATATTAAGGGTTCCATTCTCTAGCAATCTCATTTTCCCCAGCTTCTTTTGCTCAGAATTTCTTCAGATAACAAGATATAAAAGATTTTAATAGCAGAGAAGAACAGTTGTGAGACTGAAACTCAGCAGGAATTTGGGGAATGCAACATCATGTTTCTTGCAGGAAAAATACAAGATTTTAAGGACAGAACTGGGTTCCATCCGAAGTCTACCATTTAAAGGTATTGCACAACACTTGCAGGTCACTTGACCTCACTAAGTATCACCATTAAAGTGACAAGACCTTCTCTGAACTTTGGGGACGGTTAAATTTGTTAAAATATTTGGGGCATCTGGCTTATCACTTCATGTACCCTAGAGACTCAGTAATGTTGGTTCTTGCATTTTCTGTGGAAATACAGATATGGAAATCGTTAAGTATGGAAGTAATTTTTGAAAATACAAAAAATGATACAATTACCAAACTTTATGTCCCCTTTTTATTTCTCACTCTTGTTTCATTGAACTTTGTTGATCCCCCATTTCCTTCTACAAAATTTCTTCTTTCTTTAAGGACTTTCTCTTCTGTTTCTCATTCTATATCTCAATTATTTGTCTTGTCTGTTTGCTCTTCTCTTTATGGAATATCATCAAATATTAGATATGTTGGTATTCCTGAGGCTTCCACCCTTGCTTTCCTTCTTTATTTTGCTGAATGACTTAATTTGTTCATATGGATTAACTTCAACTTTTATGTCAATAGGTCTAAAATCTTAGCTCCTGTGATTCATATATTATTTGCAAACGTCTAAATTGTCTTCAACTCGGTATATGAAACCAAAGTCATTATCTTTCCTGCTAAACCTAAGCCTCTGTAGCAGTCAACCAAAGCAAAACCTCAGATATTTTATTTTTTCCACTTCTTCACCCACAATAATCTATTACCATGTTCTGTTGATTCCATTTTCTAAATATCTCTTGGTTGACCTCTTACCATTCTCACTGCTACCACCCTAGTTTTAACCCTCATCAGTCATCTATTAAAAAATTGTATCAATTTATCTCCAAGTATTTAATCATTTTTTTCTTCACTATCCAGTACAGAAGCCACTCACCACATGTGGCCATTGAGCACTTGAAATTTCATGGCTAGTCCAAATTCAAATAGCTGTGAGTGCAAAATACACACACCAGATTTTGAAGACACAATACGAAGAGGAGAATATAAAATATCAATTAATAATGTTTCTATTGATTGCATATCAAAATCATAACATTTGGGACATACTGGGTTAAATAAAACATGAAAATTAATTTTATCTGTTTATTTCTACTTTAAAAAATTTAAAGAACATGTGTGACTTGCATTCTATTTTTATTAGATAGCACTGTCTTACCCACGTATGCATTTTCTTTTCAGAGTCATCTTTCCATGATACAAATTGGATTGTGTCATTCCTTGCTTTAATCCTCTTGAATAGGTTTTCAATATCTTTGAAGCAGGGCTGCCTCATTGTGCATTTCTGTAAAACAAGGAGAATGGTGCTAATTTCAGTTGTACAACTCTACCTGTAAAACAAGCTTAAATTCTCTCATGGTTTGAGAGTCCTCTCAACTTATTTCACCATCTTTATCCCACATTACACCCTGTCCCAAAATTGAATCCTGACCACTTTAACCACAATTGACTAGTTCAATTTCCAAACAATCTATTCACTTTTATGACCTTATACCATTTAATATCCTGTTTTCAAGGCTTGGAAATGCCCTTGTCTAGGCAATCACTGACTAATTTTCAAGGAGCAATTGAGAACTTAACTCTCCGGAAAGACTTTTCCTTCAAACCTCCTCCCAAAAAGAACCAGTTGCTTTCTTTTGTTCTTAGTAACACGTGGCACATGACTGTATTTTGTACGTATTACTTGTAAGAATTGGTTTATACAGATGTCTCATATTGGTATACCAAATGGTTCAGATGAGACACTATGATTTATTTGCTAAGCCCACATTTTTTTCTTCTACCTACATTCTATTCTCCAGTAGTGTAATCCCTCTCCTTTAAAAGAAAATAAAGACTTTACTGGGCCCAGAGAAGATACTGGGAATTTCAGCTTCATTTGGAAAACTAAATTCTTTGGAAGATAGAAAAATAAGTTTAGTTTTCATCTAATAATATAAATGATGGTTCCCACTTTTTAGAAAATTATAATCTTATTGATAGAAAAATAAGACATGCATTGAAAATACTCTTAAAATTATAAAATTATCTTTAATCAAAGTGGGTATAATATTTTTAAACCACTGGCTCCCAGAATATCCTAAACTAAATGCTATGTTGGAGAGTTTCTCTCTCCCAGGGACAGTGGGAAATAATCAGTCAGAACTGCTCAAACTTGTTTCTGGCATGCTGAGACATATCTAAAAATCAGACACATTAATGAGTAAAAGACAAACCCAAACTATCTCTAGATGGTTTTCAATTGACTCAGAGTTCACGTGGTTTACAAGGAAGCAACTAATCCACCATATTTGCCTTTTAGTTTCAGACTGGAAAGACGTAGACAAGTGTTAACTCCAGCAGAGTGTCTGACTAAATGAGAATGGTTCAATCAGGACACACAGCTGTTAGTTACTTAAGGATAAGTTGTATTCTCTCACATTCCTACAGGCTTTTAGGCCCATATCTTTCTGGTCTAGTGCTAATTTTTAAAGGGTTTATTGGGCAATGAAAATGGTGCTGTGAGACTAAATTAAACTAGACTTCTTGAACTAGGTAAATATACCTGGGAACTCTAACTGGGGTTAAGGATAATGATTTAAGTTTCTGCCACGTGCAAATATATGTTTTATTGAACGTAAGAAAATTTGTATTGTCATATCGTTATTCTATTAATTATAAAAATTAATAACATTTAATTAGTACTTTTTGTATGTCAGGTGTTATGCTAGGAATTTTATGTGTATTATTTCACATATTATCCTCACAACTCCATGAAATATACAGATATTGATTAGAGTTCTTGGACACAAGCTGTAAAAACTACAGGTTAGGGGTGATGACCCCTGGCAGTGGAAAGTCCACGTATAACTTTAACAGTTGGCTCTCCCTGTCTGCGGTTCTTCATCCATGGATTCAGCCAACCACAGACCATGTAGTACTGTGTATTTATTGCAAAAATCCACGTATAAGTGAACCAGCACAGTTCAAATCCGTATTGTTCAAGGGTCAACTGTACTTTTACTTATTTAAGCAAAAAGAAACTTCATAAAAGATCTTTTTTTCCCATCCATTCTTCATTCACTCAAGGGTTGAAGTTCCAGCAGAGAGTATCTGATTGGCCAAACATAGGTCATGTAGCCTCTCCTTGGCAGTAGTAGAGGAAGGGTCTGTCTCCTTCATCTTCCTGTACTTCATATAGGAAGTACCTTTCCACCAAAACTACACACTACTGTGGGGTGGGTAATTTCCCCAAACTGAAATCAAGGTGCTATTACAAAATATATATAAATGCTAAGAAGTCATAACTTACAAAGATTCACTCTAGCCCACCCACGTTGCTGCCCAGCATTCACATTTATAGCTCATACTTCCAGAAGTGCTCCCACCTGGCAAAGTGAAATTATCCCCCATAAAGCTGAAAATGAGCTTATTCTCTTCCTCCCAACATTGACTTTGGTTTTCTAGTATCTTGCTGCTAGGACTCAAAGATAACATTCTTCAAGCGTAATCAGTGAAATTACCTGATTTTCAGTCTGGGGGTACTGCACGTATATAAGGATTTGAGTTTATCACTGCTTTACTTTAGTCCATTCAGAATGGCAACCACCCTACTCTGCAGTTCCTAAATTCTCCACAGCCTTCATAACATTGTTTGTGGAAGCTGTGTATTATCAGAGAGGCTTACCTTCCAAGTGATACGTATTTGTTTTTTCCACCACAGAGAACAAAGTTGCCAGATTCTCATCAAAAATGCAAATGGTAGTTTCACCACCTTATGTCCCATCTTGGTTAAATAAAGAATTAAAAATTACTCAAATTAGCTTGAGGGTCTTTGGCTGGCCTACATCCATGCTATGTATCAATTCATTTTTCAGTGGCTTTTATTTCTATTGAAGTATAGTTGGTATAATATCATTTTAGTTTCAGGTGTACAGTATAGTGATTGAATATTTTTACAGTTTATACTCCATTAAAAGTTATTACAAGATAATGGCTGTAATTCCCTGTGCTATACAATATATTCTTGTTGCTTATCGATTTTATACATAATAGGTTGTTTCTCTTAATCCCACACCCCTAACATGCTCCTCCCCTATTCCCTCTTCCTGACAGTTACTTCTAGTTTGTTTTCTATATCTGTGAGTCAGTTTCTGTTTTGCTATATACATTCATTTATATTATTTTTTAGATTCCACAGGTAAGTGATATCATACAGTATTTGTCTCTCTCTGTCAGACTTATTTCACTAAGCATAATATTCTCTAGGTCCATCTATGTTGCTGGAAATGGCTGAATTTCATTCTTTTTTATGGCTGAGTAATAGTTCAGTGTGTGTGTGTGTGTGTGTGTGTATACCACAACTTCTTGATTTGTTCCTCTGTAGATGGACACTCTGGTTGCTTCCATATCTCAGCTATTGTCAATAGTGCTGCTGTGAACATTGGGGTGCCTGCATTTTCATATTAGTGTTTTTGTTTTTTCCAGGAGTGGGATTGCTGGGTCATATGATCTATTTTTATTTTTTTGAGGAACCTCAATACTGTTTTCTATAGTGGCTACACCAAGTTACATTTCCACCAACAGTGTACAAGGGTTCCCTTTTCTCCTTATCCTCGAAAACATTTGTTATTTGTAGACTTTTGATGGCAGCCATTCTGACAGGTGTGAGGTGATATCTCATTGTTATTTTGATTTTCATTTCTCTGAAAAGTAGCATTGTTGAGCATCTTTTCATGTGCCTGTTAGCCATCTGTATGTCTTCCTTGGAAAAATGTCTATTCAGGCCTGCTGCCTATTTTTTGATGGGGTTGTTTGTTTTTGTTTTTGATATTGGGTTGTATGGGTTGTTTATATATTTTGCATATTAACCTCTTGTTGACCATAGCATTTGCAAATATTTTCTCCCATTCAGTAAGTTGTCTTTCATCTTACTGATGGTTTCCTTTGTTGAGCAAAGCATTTAAGTTTAATTAGGTCCATTTATTTATTTTTCTTTTATTTCTTTTGCCTTAGGAGACAGATCTAAAAAAATACTACTATGATTTAAGTCAAAGAGTGTTCTGCCTATGTCCTTTTCTAAGAATTTTATGGTTTCAGGTCTTAATTTAGCTCTTTATTCTATTTTGAGTTTATTTTTGCATATGGTGTGAGGAAATGTTCTAATCTCATTCTTTTACATGTAATTGCCCAATTTTCCCAGCACCACTTATTGAAGAGACTGTCTTTTTTTCCATTTATATTCTTGCCTCCTTTGTTGTAGATTAACTGACCGCAGATGAGTGTGTTTACATCTGGCTCTCTATTCTGTTCCATGGATCTATGTGACTGTTTTTGTATCTGTACCATGCTGTTCTGATTACTGTAGCTTTGTAGTATAATCTGAAGTCTGGGAGGGTGATACCTCCAGCTCTGTTCTTCTTTCTCAAGATTGCTTTGGCAATTCGGGGTCTTTTGTGGTCCCATATGAATTTTAGGATTATTTGTTCTAGTTCTGTAAGAAATGTCATGGTTATTTTGATAGGGATTGCATTAAATCTGTAGATTGCTTTGGGTAGTATGGACATTTTAATATTAATTCTTCCAATCCAAGAGGAAGGGATTTTTCCTTTTTTTTGTGTATCACCTTCAATTTCCTTCATCAATGGTTTATAGTTTTTAAGTATGGGTTTTTCATCTCCTTGGTGAAGTTAATTCCTAGGTATTTTATTCTTTTTGATGCAATTTTAAAAGGAATTTTTTTTACTTTCTTTTTCTGATACTTCATTATTAGTGTATAGGAAAGCAACAGATTTCTGTACATTAATCTTTTATCCTGGCACTTTGTTGAATTCATTTGTTAGTTCTAGTAAGTTTTGGAGTGAAGACTTTATACTTTTTCTATATAAAGTATCATGTCATCTGCAAGTAGTGACAGTTTAACTTCTTTTCTTCCAATTTGGATGCCTTTAATTTCTTTTCTTGTCTGATTGCTAGGACTTCCAATACTGTGTTAAATAGAAGTGATGAGAGTGGGCATCCTTGTCTTGTTCCTGAATTTAGAGGAAAGGCTTTCAGCTTTTCACCATTTAGTATGATGTTAGCTATGGGTTTTCCATAAATGACCTTTATTATGCTGAGATAGGTTCCCTCTATACCCACTTTGATGAGAGTTTTTATCATGAATGGGTGTTGAGTTTTGTCAAGTGCTGTTTCTACTTCTACAGAGATGATTATGTCATTTTTATCTTTCTGTTTGTGAGTGTGTTGTATCACATTGATTGATTTGGGAAAGTTGAACTATCCTTGCATCCCTGAAATAAATCCAACTTGATCACGGTGTTTGATCCTTTGTACATGCTTTTGCATTTGGTTTGCTAACATTTTGTTGTGGATTTTTGCATCTATATTCATCAAGTGTATTTGCCTATAGTTTGTTTTGTTTTGTTTTTCTGTAGTGGCTTTGGTTTTGGTATCAGGGTAATGGTGGCCTCATAGAATGAATATAAGAAGGTTCTGTCCTCTTCAATTTTGGGAATAGTTTGAGAAGTAGAGGTATTAGTTCTTCTCTATAGGTTTGGTAGAATTCCTCTGTGAAGCTGTCCAGTCCTAGACTATTGTTTGCTGGGAGGTTTTTTTAATTAAAATTCAATTTCATTTCTAGTGATCAGTCTGTTGAAATTGGCTGTTTCTTCTTGATTCAGTCTTGGCAAGTTTATGTTTCTCTTGCTGCCTTTAGAATTCTCTCTCTATCTTTAACTTTTGCCATTTTAATTATGATATGCCTTGGTATATGTCTGTTTGGGTTCATCTTATTTGGGACCCTCTGTGCTTCTTGTACCTGGATATCTGTTTCTTTCTTCAGGTTTGAGAAGTTTTCAACCATAGTTTCCTCAAATACATTTTTGATCCCCTTCTGACTCTCTTCTTCTAGGACCCTATAATGCAAATATTGGCATGCATAATGTTATCCTAGAGATCTCCTAAATTGTTTTCACTTATTAAAATTTGTTTTTCTTTTGGTTCTTCTATGCCTTGGTATATGTCTGTTTGGGTTCATCTTATTTGGGACCCTCTGTGCTTCTTGTACCTGGATATCTGTTTCTTTCTTCAGGTTTGAAAAGTTTTCAACCATAGTTTCCTCAAATACATTTTTGATCCCCTTCTGACTCTCTTCTTCTAGGACCCTATAATGCAAATATTGGCATGCATAATGTTATCCTAGAGATCTCCTAAATTGTTTTCACTTATTAAAATTTGTTTTTCTTTTGGTTGTTCTAATTGAGTGATTTCCATTATTCTGTCTTCCAGATCACTTATTCATTCTTCTGTATAACTTAGTCTGCTTTTCATTCCTTCTAGTGAATTTTAAAATTTATTTCAGCTATTGAATTCTTCATTTCTGAATGGGTCTTTGTTAATGTGTTTGCTGTGTACATCAATTCTTTAATTTGTTTAATATTTTTATTACTAATGTTTTGAATTTTTTTCTGGTAAATTCTTTATTTCTATTTTGTTATTCATTTTTCAGGGTTTGTCTCTGGCTCTTTCAACTGAGGGTAGTTCCCCTTCCTTTTCATTTTTGCTTAACTTCGTCCGCCTCTGTGAATTTAGGTGAAACACTTACCTATTGCAGTTTTGAAGGGGTCATCTTATGTGGGGGTATCCGTATACATACTGTGTGCCCAGTGCCTTCAGTGGGAGAGCTGGATGCAAGTCATGTCTTCCTCAAGTTGTGCTGACAACTCGCACTTTGGTAGGTGGTGGACCTGGGGCTGGAGGGGCTAGAGCTGGCGTTGGGTTCATGAGTGAGGTGGGACTTCCCCTCTGTTCAGTGGCCATCACCTCCCTATTGGAGGCAGGGTCTGATCGCAAGTTGCTGGAGCAGAAGCCCTGAGGGTCCAGCCCTAGCTGGTTCTATTCCCTTTAAGTGTGTGTTTTTCCATCTCCCCACACCAGGACCCTTGCCCCACAGCAGAGCAGTGCTGAAACAAGTGCCCACAGCTCTGCTCAGACACAGCATATGATGCAAGTCCCCTTGTTCCTCACAGCCAATCACTGCCCACAGACTCTGCTGCTCCCACCCTGCTGTGGAATCACTTCACAGGGTAGGCAGGGCCCACGTGGCCTCTTGGTGTGTAGTGAGGGGTGAGCTGTGGTGAAGTGGCTTGCTGTTAGAGATCTGGACTTCTTCTGAGGCAATGCCTGAGTAAGCTGCAACAGTAGTTGTCGCCGGAACACCCGGGCTCTGCCCCAGTACAGGTCACCTCTGTGTCTTAGTCAAGTCTTTTCCCCTTTTGTGGCCACCCCAGATCCTGTGCCATGCTGTGATGTGGAGTGAGTGGGGCCAGAGCATTCACTCAGCTTGGGCTGGGGTGTGCAGTGAGGCAGTTGTGAAAAACCCAGAAGCTGCTAGAGCAGACCTCTCCCAACCCTGCCTCAGTGGCAAGCCTGCACAGGCAAGTTCCTCATGAGTGGAGCCCAGGCTTCCCACAACCCTTCTATTAGTCCCAGCAGTTCTCCAACCAGCCCACGGGGCTTGTGTCCCCCGAGTAGGAACCCAGGACTGAGATGTCCAATGTGTGAATGGCTTACTCCTCAGGGAGCATGTCACCCTGTGTAATTTCTCTTTCCTTCTGAATCCCCTCCCAGGGGCAGAGGGCTGACCAGCCAACTTTTCTTCCCTTACTACCTGGTTACATGTGCATCTTACAGCCATGATTGTGTAGGAGTCCTTCTGCCGTTTCCAGTTAGTTTTTAGTGAGAATTTTTCCACATGGAGATGCATTTTTGATGTGTTCATAGGGGGAGGTGAGCTCCATGTCCTCTTACTCGGCCGTCTTGATCCAAACCCCCTTCAGTGGCTCTTCTCGTTCCACAAAAGAATAACAACACAAACAAAATTATGGCTACGTTTTTAAAAGATGGAGACAATCATAAGTCTTCTAGAGGCTCACAAAGATAATGGAAATTGAAATAATTGACTTGAGAATGGACAGGAACTAAGATATTGTTACCAAGCAGAGAACTCTATCCCTCCCTGACTGTGATGCCTTCATAGCTATATAGGTTGCATTCAGAGGGCTTCAGAGACATCAGCTGAAAATCTGGAGCACTTACACCTTTTTTAACATGAAACCTCTGTATCTTCAGCAGCTCCCTCATGACTATTGAAATCTCTGCTTAATTCTTTTTTTTTTTTTTTTTTTGTGGTATGCGGGCCTCCCTCTGTTGCGGCCTCTCCCGTTGCAGAGCACAGGCTCCAGACGCGCAGGCTCAGCGGCCATGGCTCACGGGCCCAGCCGCTCCGCGGCACGTGGGATCCTCCCAGACCGGGGCGCGAACCCGGTTCCCCTGAATCGGCAGGCGGTCGCGCAACCACTGCACCACCAGGGAAGCCCTCTGCTTAATTCTTTAGCTTGTCAGCAACTGCTTTCCACTTTGTTTCTTGGATTCTTGCTCGTCCATGAGTAGCTAAGAAGCTGACCTAGAAGGTAAATTGCAAAAGAATTGTCAGTTTTATCTTTCTCCAATTCCCCCCTCTCTTTTTTATTGACACTTTCGGAATCCTGGCTGCTTTGCCCAGTTTAGCTGCAGCAAGTTTCAGAATTTAAGACTTTTAGCTTATTTTGTCTTCATCAAAAATAGGCAAATGTCTAAGAGGAAAATGGAGGCAATTGTGAGGCTCACCTCAAAGTTCTAGCCCTTATTCTGGGACCTTAGCCGCTTAGTGCTGGCTGCCTTGGTTGTTCTCTGATGCTTCTATCAGTTGATGTTATATTTTGTCCAGGTTTCAAAGATACTGTTTTCAGGGAAACTAGTCTATAGGAAAGTACTCCATTATAACCAAAAGGTGAAAACCTTCCAGTAGCTGGGTTTATGTAGAGGTCCTTAAAAAAAAAAAAAAAAAAAAAAAAGAAGTAAATAATTCAGACTTTCTAATTGGGTTACACTATGGATGATAGAATCCTTCACCAAGATAGCAGATATAGGAAGAAGAAAATTTTGGAAAGGAAGCATGGAGGAGGTGTTAAATAGCTCATGTTTTGGTTCCTTTTGCTGGTATCAAGGTAAGTCACACATGTGAAGCACACACACACACACAATTTGAAGCAAACATAATGATATACTTTATGTGGAGCACACACACAAACACACACAATTTGAAGCAAACATAATGATACACTTTATGTGGACCCTTCTGTTTATGCTATGGCAAATAGAGTTTTCCACAACTAATAAATCACTTTATTTCAAATGTTGTCAGGAAAATGGAAATATTCTACTCAGCCAAATTTGTGAAGGTAAGGAATTTTCATATTATTCTGCCTCGAGTACAGTTGTAGCTTCTCAGTTCTTCTAGGATGAATCTTGATGTGCCTTGGTTCAAAGTACTGGAATAGGTTATATTCTGAGAGAAAAAGTGTAAATGGCATGTTCGATGGCTTATCTACGTTATTTGTTCTTGACAGTCTCAGTTTAATTAAATTGATTTGGCAGAACAGAAATGCTAAAGCTCACAGAGCCTGGAAACAAAGATTTTTGAGCCTCTTTACTATTGCCTGATTCATGATCTTGTCTTTATTTTGCTAATTAGATAATAAATTTTATATCGCTATCTTCAAAACTCAGGCTGTTTTCTCAGGTTATCTGTAGTCTTCCCAATCTAAGTAAGTATTATCTGGCCAGAACTTCTTTATTTTGCTAATTAGATAATAAATTTTATATCGCTATCTTCAAAACTCACTCAGGCTGTTTTCTCAGGTTATCTGTAGTCTTCCCAATCTAAGTATTATCTTTTTGGCCAGAACTTAAAAAAAAACAAATGAGTTTGGAAAGATTTTATGTAGTATATTTGCCACATACTGAAGAGAGTTTGCAGAGGTCTAGGGGACAAATATCTTTTTCAAATGGATAACTGTTCCAAAGGTCATAAGGTATACCCAGTGCCTTTAAACTAATTAGATTGAAAAGCTTGATTCAGCAAATGCAGTTTACTTACTACAAACCACATTTGACCTCCTCCAAGTTTAGAAATGATTTCCATCACTTGTGACATTAGTATGATACCTCTATAACTTTTCATCGATGTAAGAGGGCAAACGCTCAACCCTGGAGATGATCTATTGTATATCTCTTTACAATCATTAGCAAATGCATAAAATTCCTGAGTGCTTTATTGTAGAATGTACTTACCTTTAAACTCGCTTTTGTAAATGGGAATATTTCTCTTTCTTAATGTCTAACGAGTGCACTTTCCAACCTTGGAGACAGACGACACCATTGTGACGATCACAAGCAAAGGGAATATGTTTGTTTTCTTAATTAAATTTACCTTATAATTTTAAACCAAAGTCACACAATGTATATCCTATGTGGAACCTGGAAGTTCAATTAATCCGATAGATAACCATCAAAAGTAATTATTTTTTTCAACATTATATGGATCTAATTTATCTTAAATATGTGACTAGAAGCAGATTTTAAAACGAAGGAGGTAAAATTAAGGAGAGGTGAGTAAATGGAGAAGTTTGTCTTTATGTATATGTGGTTTAGCTAAGCTTTTTTTTTTTTTTTTTTTTTTGCGGTACGCTGGCCTCTCACTGTTGTGGCCTCTCCCGTTGCGGGGCACAGGCTCCGGACGCGCAGGCTCAGCGGCCATGGCTCACGGGCCCAGCCGCTCCGCGGCATGTGGGATCTTCCCGGACCGGGACACGAAGCCGTGTCCCCTGCATCGGCAGGCGGACTCTCAACCACTGCACCACCAGGGAAGCCCGAGCTAAGCTATTTTATTTCAGCTCAAATTCCAGCATATTATATAAGCCATGGAAAAGTGTATTATATATTGGGAGAATACAAATCATGCGAGGTGGCTGGCTGGCTCACAGTGACCCATCCCCTCTTCTCTACGAATGGCCAGATAATTCCAGAGTGCCATCACCTCAACCCTGGAGTCCATAGATACTTGCTTGACTCAGGCCAAGTTGATTCACCACTCCTATGGGAATTTAAACTTCAGTGGACCTGAAATTGACCTAAAGTCACTGAGACTGAGTCACCTGCACTCAAGGAAAAAGAAGCGGCCCCTAAAATCCTACTATTCTAGTACAAAAAGAGCTCTAAGACTCAGTTATTATCTGTTCCCTTAATTCTATTAGCTACTCCAATATATTTCTCATAAATTGCTTATCCCAAAGCCTCATATGCAACCAGTAGGAATTCAACTCTGAAACTGATACAAGTGTAGCAGAATGTTATCTCTTTTGACTACTTTCATACATGTGATTAAAAAGCAAAAATTCAACCAAGTAAATTTGAAGATCCCATTTGGCTTTATTCAACAATTCATGAATGGGCAGGGCTTCCCTGGTGGCGCAGTGGTTAAGAATCTGCCTGCCAATACAAGGGACATGGCTTCAAGCCCTGGTCCGGGAAGCTCCCACATGCTGCAGAGCAACTAGGCCCATGCACCACAACTACTGAGCCTGCACTCTAGAGCCTATGAGCCACAACTACTGAGCCCACATGCCGCAGCTACTGAAGCCCGTGCACCTAGAGCCCGTGCTCCACAACAAGAGAAGCCACTGCAATGAGAAGCCCACACACTGCAACGAAGAGTAGCGCCCGCTCACTGCAAGTAGAGAAAGCCTGAGCAGCAATGAAGACCCTGCACAGCCAAAAATAAATAAATAAAAATAATAAAGTTCCCTTTAAAAAAAATACTTCATCAATAGGCAGCATCCCATCTCGCAACTAGAAGGGTGCTCCAAGGAGCCATACAAAATAAAAGGCTTTTATAGAAAGGAGGTTGGGGAAAGGAAGTCATTAGCAAAAGAAAAAAAAAGATTAAGGATTAATTTTAGGTCAGGACATCTTTTTGGCAGAGGGGTGGGGAACGGAACAGCATGGGTTTTATGCCCATTATTGCCTCTTCTTCCTCTAGGGGACAGAGAGGACCCACATGACAGATTACCTCACTGGTGCAGACCAGAAAATTCCAAACTGGTTAAGCTTGCATTTCCCGTGAAGGTTGAAACTGCAATGAAGTTAGGTATAAAAAATGTCTGCTTAGTATCATGGGCTTTATCACAAATGACATCATCTTGGGCCTGTGGTTTCTCTCTTTAACAATTTATCCTTTTTGATCAGACTCTCAGCCTGAGAGATGTGATCAAAATTTAAGTCATTAGTGTCACTCTCAGCTATGGCTTTGCAGTTTTGTTGATCTTTGATGTGGTATCTGCAGGCCATGATGATTTTGCTAAATCCCTGTGACATTCACGGGTTACGGTTCCAGGTTTATAATTCTTAAGTTGGTTACTGTCTTTGCTTCTTTTCCAATGTTCCAGTCTTAGGAAGATCTTTTCCCTGCTGGTCAGCAGCTGTGAACATGCACTTAAAGCTTTTGAGAGGATAGAACACACCAGGGGATTATTATGATTACAATAAGCAGGATGTTGAGAAGGAAAAAATTGTTTTTCTACAATTCTAGGTTCTTCTGGCTGGTCTAAGAATCAAATTGACATGAGACACTTTCATAGGAGGAAATCAAACAGAGTTTAGTAACATGTATACATGGGAGAGACTCAAGAAAACTGAGTATCTCGCCAAAATGTCAGAAGCCCTCACCTTAAATACCAACTTCAGGTAAAGACTAAAGAGGATGTTGGGGGTAGTAGTGTGGGACTTCAAAGGGAAGGACAATTCACATGGAGATGGAAAAGCAAATGTTTGGTAAACAAATGTTTGCTGGGCCATGCAGAGATGATGGGACACAGGAATTTTAACAAACATACTTTGCTAGGTTCCTCCCTGTCTACCATACCGAGTTTATGTTCTTCTATAATTATCTAAGGTGATAGCTCCCTTCCCTCTAACTAAATCCTTTTAAACAGTTAATGGGAAGATCAAAGGTTCTTCCTGAGTCTTTTGGGCCTTGATTGTTTTCAGCTCAAAATAATCTGCATGTCAAAAAGAAAGATTTTGGGGTGGCAGGCAAATTTTGCTCACCTACAAGTAATTCCCAATGTTTGGAACATCCTTCTGGTTGCTAGATGGGATGGTGCCTGATTCAAGAATCATTGAGGAAGTAAGTTAGCTCTTCAGATGTATACAATTGATTTTTTTTTTAACACATACGTCACTCACTCATAGGCAGGATAATATAATGATGAAGGAAAGAGGTTTCTGTGGTCTAGTTTTGGCTCCAAAATTTATTTAACTATGTGACCTTAGGCAATACATAATTTTTCTATGTCTGAATTTCCTCATTGTAAAATAGGACAGTAATTCCATATACCTAATATAATTGTTGCAATTAAATGAGCTAACATCACTAAAGTGTTAGATTTAAACCTGGCACATAGAAAACAATATGAGTGTTCTATATTATTATTTCATAGCAATGAAACAAGAGGGAAGGGGGCAGGGCACAGCCTTTGAAAGAACGACATAGCCATAGGACATGACAAAAACTGGTTAGAACCCACTAGGTCCAAGATGGTGGAATATTCAACTTCCAGTGGATCTTGAACCTCATCATATGCTCCTTGTAATACATTAGTATGCTAAATGACACACCCACCAGTGCCATGACGATTCTGAGGCTAACCATAAAAAGCCAAAAAGTGGGCAGTGGCCCAATTTCTGGAAATCTCTGCCCCTTCCCCAAAATAGTTGAAATAATCCTCCCCCTCATTAGCCTATGAAATTACCCAGCCCATAAAAACTAACCATGCCATATTTCAGCCTCTCACCTTCTGAGATGGTCCACACTCTGTCTGTGGAGTTTCTCCCAAGGCCTCTTGCCTTCTGAGATGGCCCACACTCTGTCTGTGGAGTGTGTTTCTCTCTAAATAAATCCACTTCTTACTTATCACTTTGTCTCTCACTGAAGTCTTTCTGTGATGAGACATCAAGAACCTGAGCTTCATTAAGTCCTGAGACCAAGTGTGTTATCTCAATTAAAAGACCGTGGGTTCAAGTCCCCATCTGAGTTACACAGTTTCAGCCACTGAGTCATAGGTACTGCAGTTCGGAGAAAAAAAAAAAAAAAAGGATTCAGAGCTATGGGCAAGTCAAAAAGCAAAAGACAGTAGAGAAAGACTAACTTAGGGTCTGGGGCAGATAATGCAATGGAATTTCCACAGAGGATTGCTTATTATAGCTGAGCCTCTTTTGAAAAGCCATGTATTTGTGTCCAAAAGTAGGTCCATTTTTAAAGAATATAGAGTCTAAAATTCTTTTTTCATGCAGTGACGTTGAAAAAGAAAATAATGATTTTTATACTGAATGAAAATTAAACCTGTGAATTAATGAACATTAAGTGATACTATGTGTGTCTTGGCTACTTAAGTTCCTTCATTTTCTTAAAGAAAATAAAGATAGATATGTTTGAAAGAACTTATATACTAGGATCATGGCATGATGAAATTATGCCAAAAAACAGAAAGAATTCCTTAACAAAAATATTAATAAAAGGAAAAATAGTCAATGACTCAGGAAAAATTTAACTGTAGATTAGTGCCTAACACTTCTTTATGAAGAAAAGAATTATTTTGGGGACTTCCCTGGAGGTGCAGTGGTTAAGACTCTGCACTCCCAATTCAGGGGGCCCCAGTTCGACCCCTGGTCAGGTAACTAGATCCCACATGCATGGCACAACTAAGAGTTCACATGCCACAACTAAGGAGCCCACCTGCCTCAACTAAGACTCAGTGCAACCAAATAAATAAATTTTTTTTTAAAAAGAATTATTTTAAAACTTAAAAAATGTTTTCATTTAATGAAATAGAGACTCATAAAATAAAAGATTTATTGTTTCACTTTATGTTCTGTGGTTAAAAGCTAGGATAAAACACCTCAGGCATTATTAATAAAACATGTCATCATTTAATGCATTAAAAAAGTGTCATGTTGGCTATGTTGGATAAGTTTTCTGAAGTTAGGGCAAATTAATCTTTTTTTATATTAAAATAATGAAAATGTATATAAAAGTATGACCCCTATTCTCATACAATTTAAATTCAATGGAGAGACATGTATGCAAGTAAACAATTACAACAAAATAGTAAGGGTTGTAATGGAGTTAAGTAGAAGATGACGTGGAAAAAGAGAGAAAAGCATTCCTGAGTCTTTATTTTTTATTATTTATTTATTTATTTATTTATTTATTTTAGCCTGTCTCCTGGAGCCGTTTTTTGTTTTTTGTTTTTGAAACTATCACATTTGGTTTATTTTTGTTATTTTATTTTATTTTATTTTATTTTATTTATTTATTTTATTTTTT
>NC_041228.1:26936772-26953253 GCF_002837175.3 Physeter macrocephalus | reverse complement strand
ATTTTATTTTTGGCTGCATTGGGTCTTCATTGCTGTGCACGGGCTTTCTCTAGTTGCGGTGAGCGGGGGCTGCTCTTTGTTGCAGTGCGCAGGCTTCTCATTGCGGTGGCTTCTCTTGTTGTGGAGCACGGGCTCTAGGCGCATGGGCTTCAGTAGTTGTGGCATGCAGGCTCCATAGTTGTGGCTCGTGGGCTCTAGAGCACAGGCTCAGTAGTTGTGGCGCATAGGCTTAGTTACTCTGCGGCATGTGGGATCTTCCCGGACCAAGGCTCGAACCTGTGTCCCCTACATTGGCAGGCGGATTCTCAACCACTGTGCCACCAGGGAAGTCCCTATTTTTTATTTTTAATTGCATAATATTTTATTAATTTTTCCTTCTTTATCCTTTTTTTTATTTAATTCAAGTTTTATGCTTGACTCTTTCATGAGGGTCAGGGAAGACCACAGAGAGGGTGACGCCAGAACCCATGTTAGGTGAAGAGCACAATGTGAAAACATGACAGAGCATTTCGTCTCTAGGGAACTAAAAATAGTATGATGTTTCTGCAACTTAAAGCATCAAAGAAAATGCCTAAGGAAAAAACTGGACAAGTAAGCAGGGACCAAATCATGAAGAAACTATGCTATGCCCAGGAGGCGTTTTATCTTACAGTGAAGATACACAAATTGAAGAATTTTGCAGTTTCACAATGCTTGGGAAATACATCATTATTTGTAGTGTTGACTAAAAAAATATTCACAACATCAAAGTTGAGAGTTATGTTTTATTCGGCGGGAATTTTTAGTACTTCAAGCCCAGGAGGCAGCATCCCAGGTAACCAGTTCCAAGGAGGCGAGGGTGGAGCTAGGATATATAGGAGTTTTGCAACAAAAGGAACAAAGGATTACTGTTAATTAAAGAAAACTAGAAATCTCAAGTTAAGGAATTTAGTGCTTTTCTATGTATAGGAAGATGCAAGAGTCTGGGCTCACTGAAATAATTCCTTTGATACGCACCTCAGCTCTCTGGGGCCTGCATTCTTTATTTGCATATCCTGAGTTCCTCAGGGCTCACCTGCTCACCATTGGAGGGCTGCAAGTGCTGATGACTGTGACATCCTTTGCTTACTTATAGGGCAGGCGATATTCCATTTCTCAGTAGGAATCAGGTTGTAAGTCATTACTATTACATGGTGTGATACTGTGGTTTATCAGAAATGTATATATTTGATCATTCAGTTTATCATAAAGTTCAAGTAGCAGTAGGTGAAGAGGGAGAAATAATCAAAGTAGTAGAAGAGTATAAAAATGTTTGTAATGGTTTTATAGGACAAATGAGTTGTTTCTTTAAAATCTATTTCTACCCCACACTGGCTTCTCCAAACAATAGGCATATTTTGTTGGAACTATTGCTATATTTGTTCTATAGATGCTACACCAAATATAAGTGCTGTGACAGAATTTGTTACCAAACCAAACTTGGGTCTGCTCACCTGTATGCAGTAAAGCCAATCTACTGACGCGGAGTTGTGGTGAAGGAAAATGCAGCATTTATTGTAAAGGTGCCAATACAAAGAGGACAGGTGGCTTGTGCTCTAAAACCCCAAACTTCCCAAAGGGTTTCAGCAAAGCATTTTTAAAAGCAAGGTTAGGGAGTGGCATACCAGGGTATATGATCGCTCGTGCACAATTCTGATTGGTTGATGGTGATCAGTCCTTGGGCTCCAGAAGGTCTGGGGGCTACCTGCTCATGATCATCAAGTAGTTAATTTCTTCCCTTTGGTGGTGGTTTTAGCATGTGAAAAACTCAGGAAATGTGCATCAGATACTATTATCTCGGTACGGACTTTAGAGAGGAGCTAAAGCAGAGGATATGGGGGAGGGATCTGTCCTGGGAAGGCCCCATAGTGTTCTGCTCAGTTACAGTATGATTATTTTGCTGTAAGGGATCCGTTTTTGAAGACCAGGGTTGTTGTGATTTATAAGAAATGTATAAATATATTTTCATTCAGATAACCAAAGTATGCTTCTCATATATATTTGGTCTTCATACACAGATCCTGGTTCACAGCTCCCCAAACCCTTGGAATTTGACAAGAGCAACGGGAGCATGTCTTAATATTTGGTCTCTTGTCCTCAGTTCCTGAAAACACTTCAGAGCCGTAAATGGGTGTGTTGTTATTCATAACTCATGTTAATGAAAGTGACTTTGGGGAAGCGCTTAAGGATGGGGGCTGGTTGTCAGGAGAACCAGCCATTTAACAGAAGGTTAATAACTGAAGGCCCAGAGACTGGATAAATTTTCCTCATTTCTAGGAGATAGGAAGCGCTTGTTATTATGTGTATATTATGCTTTTTTCTGTTTGGATGATATAAGCATTTAGATGAATAAGCATTAATTAGTATGTTATCTGGGAAATTTTAATGAAAGAGGTGGATTTATAAAAATCAACTAATATTATTTTACTTAACTGTAACCTGTCTACTATACACCAAAGTCCAGTGAAAAACTGAGAATTTTTAAAATATGTAGAGGTAAAAATGCATTTGTTTTGCTTGAATTATAAAGCTCAAAATTCAATTCTCCACCTGAATTTTTATGATGATTCTGTTGAAAAGTGGGAGAAGGCAATGTTCAGTCAATTCAAGTCAGAAAATTGAAAAAGAAAAAAAATCCTATTTGTGTGCTAATTCCTAGGGCATATAAAATAGCATTGTCATATTTGGTCCCATTCACTAATAGCCTAAACTAAAAATGAAATTATCATTTTTATTTTCTCAAAAAATAGAAATGTTTCATAAGAGACCATAGTCCCAAAGTTAAACTATTCTGACTTCATAATATAGTCAAACACCTTGAGGCTATTAGTGACACATAGCTCTCATAACCCATAAAGTATATTGCTCTCATAAAGATAAAGGTTACAGTTAGTAGGTTGCCTCTTTAGTTATGTGCTCAAATGTTACTATAGCAACTCATCTATGCAAATCATGATGGGTGGTCCCTCACAACTCTCAGAGGGTTGAAATAAGGGAGGAAATAAAGCAAATGGAAGATTACTTGGGTCTCCTCAGTAGTCAGTATTACTCTTTTGCTGGGTAATCACTAAATATCTGTAACACACAAATTTATTTATCCACAGGGTTGTGTTATGACTACTGGAATTATTTTTCCTCTAATGATGTGAATTACATAGCAGCTCTATTAAATTAATCTCAGACAACTTGTTAATTGTTTTTCCCATTCATCCAGCTCCCATAGAGAAATGAGATCTGACCAAACAATATGATATTAGAATTTTAATGACAAATGACAAATCCTAGAGTAGTAAAAAGAACATGGATTCTACAACTAGCATCTGGGTCTAAATCATGGATCTACAAACTGCCACATACGTGATCCTGTACACATTATTCAAATTATCTAGACCTCAGTCTTCTACACTTTAGAATGGCAATAACAGTGAGGATTTCATAAATTTGTGTGAAACACCTAGCATATTGGTTGGAATATAGTAGGAACACAACAAATTCTCATTAATACTATTATTATCACAATGAATTTTCAAGGGGCACATGTATCTAGAAGCATCACTGCTTTGAAAATGAACAATAAAGTTATACACTATCTTATCCTGGGGGATATAATTTAATGAAGAGTAAAACATTACTTCAGTCCAGTTGAAATCTGCACATGTTGATAACTATAGCACAGCCCTTGCTAACACTGATTCAATTTAAAAATTGTTCATGTCTACCTGCAAATACATAAATATATTATATATGTATATTTGTGTGTATTTATATACACATGACACATATATGTGTATGTTTGTGTCTATATATGTATGTACATAATTGTATACTGTTGACCCTTGAACAATGCAGGGGCAGGGGTGATGACCCCTGCACAGTTGAAAATCTGCATTTAATTTTACAGTTGCCTCTCCCATATCCCTAGTTCCACATCCCAGGATTCAACCAACCACAGATCTTGTAGTACTATAACATGTATTTATTGAAAAAAATTTGCGTGTAAGTGGACCGACGCAGTTCAAACCCCTGTTGTTCAAGGGTCCTTTGTATATGTGTGTATATATGTGTATATGTGCGTATACATGTATATATTATATTTATGTGTAGATATGTACACACACACCCATCAGGTGATGTCAAGTTCCTTCCTAAGAGCTCTCCAAGGTACTGACCACAGACTTACTCTATCCTCTACTTGTCCCTCTTCTCTGTTATAAGATACCTAGTCAAGTGGTAAGGGCAGCCCCAGGACTAACACTGTTCTACAGAGAAACCTCACTGTCAGCACCTCTCTTCCCACAGATATTATACCAAAATGTCATAGAAACAGACTGAAAACCTCTGGAAGTATTGTCCAAAGTCTTCTGTAATAAGTGCACACAAAAATGTTCCTATCAAAATAGTCACAGATGAACTAGTATGCATTTAAAGAATTGATTTTTTATCTCAGAATTATATCACTCCCCTCTATTGTGGGAGTAATTGACTATTAGTCAAAGATCTATTCGACCCCGTTCAATAAAAAAGAAATGTAGGGGCTTCCCTGGTGGCGCAGTGGTTGCGCGTCCGCCTGCCGATGCAGGGGAACCGGGTTCGCGCCCCGGTCTGGGAGGATCCCACGTGCCGCGGAGCGGCTGGGCCCGTGAGCCATGGCCGCTGAGCCTGCGCGTCCGGAGCCTGTGCTCCGCGACGGGAGAGGCCACAACAGAGGGAGGCCCGCATACCACAAAAAAAAAAAAAAAAAAAGAAATGTCTTTCCTTTCTTCGGATTTACTTTTCATTAGTGATTAAATCTAAATGTTTTCATTTATTGAAAACCTTACTGAATCCATAAGAGTGACCTCATCCCTACATATATCATCAGGTAAAAATGAGCCTAAATGAAGTCTGTCACAGAAGTGGATCCAGGAATAAATGCAAAAATATAGTCCAAATCATCCTAGTCTGGAATAATTCAAACACCTTCATAAATCAGACATTACAATGTTGTGAATGAAAATGCAAATTCCTACTGTACAAAAGACAGACCTTCACCCTTGTATATCTTTCAGCTTAGAAAATGATCTTAGAGTGCCCTGCATATGGTAAAACCTTACCAAATACTTGTGACTCCGTAGTACTAGTATTAGGATACCAACCTGTTATTTCCCTAATGTATCTTCTCTACATGAGTTAACTATAGTGAGAGACCAGTAAATATTAACTGCAACTTATCTTAGTTTTCCTTTTATTCTTAAAAGAAATATTATTTCTAAATAGTTCTAGTATGTTTTTAAAAGTTTATAAGACTGTATTTAAAAGCATCCAAAACTCTTTGAAAGTCAATTTAAATGAGATACATTGAAGATCAAAGAATGCCTTCATGTTTCCCTTAAATAACAGAGGTTTTGAGAGTTTCCTTGAAGCCACCATCTTACACTTATTTCCCATTTTCTAGAAGTGCAATTCTGCAATGAAAAACCATGGGGAAAGGCTTTAAAGCAGTATGGTGAATGGGCTGTTGGTCCATGTTAACTATTCAGCACAGTCCGTAAAATGCATTTTTCCTGATGCCGCTGAATTGCACTTATTTCCTGAGAGAATGCATGCGGTCAAATTCATTATGGTAAAATGGAATCTAAAATAAAAGCTCTATTATCAGAAGTCACTGCTCTACCTATTCATGGCATGGTTCAGACTGCTACCAGCCTTCACAAATGAAGCAGAAGTTAGACGGTCACCTCTATAACATGATCATGAGCTAAAATATACCCCATGGTATTTCAGAGTTACCAAATAGCAGCTGACAGGATCCACGGCAATACTTCAGTGGAACAGTTTGCAAAGATTTTCAAAAGCGTTCGTTATTAACTCATGGGGATTTTGCTACCATGTAGGAAGAGTATTCTGGAGGCCATAATAAATTTACTTAGATGTAGTTTAAATAAACAAGAAATGTCATAAAAGACTCCATTTTACAGCAATAGTACTGTTACACCATCATATAATCCGCTAAGAAATGCCGATTGTTTTCAAAAGGAGCTGCTTTCTAGTGGCCTAAACACAAGATCCACTATGCTACATCTCTTGTATAAACAGTGTCCTGCTTGTACAAGCACATTAAGCCCTGAAGACCAATGCTATGGACAATTTATTACAAAACTTCTGAAAGCATTCTTTTCCCTGTGTTTAACATGGTAAAATGTGATAACTCACCTTGAAACACTCAGAAAAATAATCCAAATGTTATAAACATGAAAAAAAAAAGTAATAGTATTAATAGCCACCATTTTCAGAGTGGCTGCTATCTGTCAGGCAGTTTATACAAAGTCTTTCAAAAATGGGTATATTGTGCTCACATACTACAGATGATAAAGATGAGTGTCAGAGAATGTAAAGCAATTTGTGTAAGGTTGTTCAGAACCATGATTAAAGCCAGATCTCTTATGCTAAAAGGTTTCCACTACATCACACAATTGTTAGGAATGGCTTATAGTTATATTTGGCATTTACAAGAGAACTACATATATGGAAGGAAGGAAGGAAAGAAGGAAGGAAGGGAAGGAGGGAGGGATGGGAAAGAATGAAATTAAAAAAAAAAAACCTTTGACTACTGTAAAGAAATTCTATACATTTGTGTTTTAAGTCAATGCAAAGACAACTTAGATATCTATCATGAGATATAAAGTCTAATTGGGAAAAAATAGGATAACCCAGAAAAATAAATAGATATTTAGGTGATGTAAGTGCATAGATGTGATAATGATAAAAAATAACATTTTTTGAGTGCTATGTGCCATGTCCTGGTCAAGGGCACTTTATTAAAACTGCATTATTCCATTTCATTTATAAAACAACCCATGGGCTAGGTATTAGCAATATGTCCATTTTACAGATGAAGAAACTCAGGCAGGGGGACCTGAAAAAACATTGCAGATATTACATGGATAGTTAGTAGCATATCCAGGATTTGAAACCCAGGCAGTATGATACAGAGACACCGCTCTAAATGTACTAGTCTGGCAGTCCATATCATTTGTTCTGTTACTGTGATACTTAACATTTGCTCAAGATTTAAAAGATGTTACTATATATAATGAGGTAAATAGCATTCAAAACAATGGCACTATTTTCCTCCACAGTAATCATTATCTTTCTTTTTACTCTATCAAGAGATAGTCCTCTTGCTTTATTATCTATCTATCTATCTATCTACGTCTTATCATACCAAGAATATTGTGAACATCAGAGAAACAGGAGTAATATTCTTCTGGAGTTATGTTGTATTTATTTTTTCTCTTAGAAGTAGTAATAATATGGAATAGTAACTTTCCATACTGCTTTAGAGCTACCAAAGTGCTTCCAAATATTCAACTTTTCTTACTCCTCACAATAATCTAATATTATTATCAGGCCATTTCACAAATTTAGGAATTCGGACTTAGAGTAGGTAAGTGATTTACTCAACATACACACTAAGAGGTGAAAGATTTTCAGCTGAAGACTTCTTACCTTGAAGCTCTTTCTAATATAACACTATGCTTTACAGCAATTTATACTCTTTCATAATTTAAAATTTTGTTTAGTTAAATCACTTATATTAAAAAAAGAAAAAAAAATAAGAAAAACATCTTTGTTTCTGATAGACCTCCATCTGATCCGTGGCTAAAGTATTTGCCTACAAAAACAGGGATATATTTAAATTGATCATGGTATTGAAAATCAGGCTTGGAAATAACCAGTGGCTGTTTTTCCTGGGGCATATAAAAGTATAGAGTCCTATAAAAAGAAAAAAGAATGCTGGCTTCATGGTTTTATTACTAGCCTTAGGAAGCAAGATCGAAATAAAAATTTTTTGTAGGGGCTATAGCAAATGCTTTCTCCCTCATTCTTTTTTTTTGAATTCAAAGCTAGTTTTACCATTTGCATGTAGGAATGTTAACACAAAAGCTCATTTTAATTCAACAAGTTAGTAGTACAAGGCGTCATAAACCTTATTTCTACAACCTTCTCTGAAGTGGAGTCATTCACAAACTGCCCATGTGGTTCAAAACATGAGAAAGTGACAACGGTTCTTACCCATTTACATACACTGCTGTTTTATACTCTCTCAAGGCAAAGAGTATAGTGGGAGCTTGGGTGTCTGTCCCTAATTACCAGTCTGTTTTTCAGCAACTTTAGGCCAAACTATGGCGATCCATTTGCAGCTAGGCAATAGCTTCCATTTTGCTACACAGTTTGAAAATGGCAGACCAAGTGGGACTTTGAATGCATTCTCCTAGTGGGAGAAAAGCAGCAAAGGACCTGCTCCCCCTTTGACACCAGTAGTCTGGCAACCTCACACTCTAGTTTGGATTAAACAAGACTCTGTGGGATTGCAAGACTCTCCTCCTCTTTTCCTCCTAGCTACCCTTCTTGTGAAGAGAAAATGAGACTCCTGTATTAAAAAATACTTTGAAAGTATATTTATAGCATATCACTGAACAACTTCAAAGGGAAACTAACTCCATTCATATTTTAAAAGCAGAAACTTGTTTAACAGAGTCAATTCAATGAATACAGAAAAACTTGCCCTCTTCTCTCTGGTAAGACTTGGAATATATGATACATGTTTGTCTTTGATGTATATCTTTTTTGACATAATAATCAGAGTTTTAACATAACCTATAAACCCCATTTATATTCTAGATACCCTTTTCATTTTTTGTTTCCTTCGGGTTTTTTATTTTCTCTTCAGTCTCAGAATTATAATTGTATCATCTTTCACTATTATTAAGGGACCAAGAAGATTGAAATGCACCTACTTAATTTCCTCCCCCCCAAATTTAACATCACAGCATATTATTATAATAAGAACTTACAGTGACTATCTGTATATTTCCCAAAAGAGAGGTTTTATATAATACTATTTGATGCAATCACCCCAACTTTATCTGGGCATAAAAACCAACATCCCATCACAGATGGCCAGTGTGAGGAGAAGCAAGTGTATGGGAGTAGAACGATATATGTCCTCCTTTTTGGCTGCTCATTAGCTGAATCTCCTTCCAATGATTGCAAAACCCCCACCTTATGAATGTTCTCATCTCACAGAATCTAAAAATGCCCCAAACACAAGTCTGAAGCTCCCAAACATATAGTTAGTAAACATGTGACCTAGGCTCACCAATCAAATGTACTATCCCAAACTTTGAAGCAAGAGATAGTGAAACAAAAGTTGATGGAATAGCTGGAGGTAGTGATATTACCTGAGGGTCAGGAGTTAGTGGTGTTGGTGGTACAGGCTTCCTGGACTAACAGGGCAGCAGGATGATTACCCCAACCATTTCTGGGTCATAGTTTTTCTAGCTGCATCATCCTCAGTCTAGGTCTCCATCTTTCCTGTTGATCCTGTGAGTACCAATATTCTCTTAATAACATTTGTTTCTGCTTAAATCATCCAAGTTTTTGTCTGTTTATTTCGGTTTTTGTGTATTTTTGAGAAACAACTCTAAACTTGCTTGACTCAGAGGTTTGTTATTTTGTTTGTTTGTTTTTTTTACTTCTGTTTAGGAGCCCTGTCTGTGCACTTGAGTCCATTTGATGAGCTTTTAATTTATAAGGGTCTAAAACACTAAATTAGACAGTAAATGTTGTAGATGACCACCCAGTATGACACTTCAAACATATCTAACTTTGAGCATTTAGGAATAAAAAATAAAACAAGTCCCTAAATTATAGATCTCATATATAAGAAAGAGATAAAAGAAAGGAAATCATTATCTTACAAGTAACTAATCCCTAAGGGCCTAAATCAAACGTTAACTACAAAAGGCCACATGACATGCTTTTCCTTAAATGAAGGGTGTTTAAGAATTTAGCTAAAGCAGGTTTGACTCTATAGCTCACCTGATTTCTGACTGCATACTGCATCTTTAAGAAGATCTCAACTTTTATACTTTTAAAGAATCATGATAAAGTCAAATGAGAAATATACTGGAGGGAAAGAGATTTGGTAGGGGTTAGGTTAAAAAGAGTCTCTGTGGGGGGCTTCCCTGGTGGCGCAGTGGTTGTGCGTCCGCCTGCCGATGCAGGGGAATCGGGTTCGCGCCCCGGTCTGGGAGGATCCCACATGCCGCGGAGCGGCTGGGCCCGTGAGCCATGGCCGCTGAGCCTGCGCGTCCGGAGCCTGTGCTCCGCAACGGGAGAGACCACGGCAGAGGGAGGCCCGCATACCACAAAACAAACAAACAAACAAAAAGAGTCTCTGTGGGGAAAAACACTATCATTTCTATGAAAGTAATTTTGAAACTAAATATTAGTTAAATAAGGATGAGCATTACAGGGTAATAATATGTTGATACAGGAAATATGGTATATTCTTACAAAGAGGGAGCCAGTGGTTAATCCTACAACAGGAAAAAAAATCGTTAAGAAGTATCATTCATTCAACTCATTCTCTGATATTGGGAGAAAGTTTCATCCTCCAAAGTCATTATTCTGAGTATGCTATTTTTAACTCACTGAATATTTTCTAAATCTATTCCATTTAACCATACCAACATAAACCAGGAAGATTTTTACATGGTCAAAAGATTTTTTTTGTATTCAGTTTAATATCACATTTGGTATATAATGCTCCTCTCATACCAAGAAATGTATCTGTTTAGATTTGAGTACTCAATTCACCTACTTGAATAAGATTCTTAGCCTTATCTGTGTCTAATACATGATACTGGTTTTTCTTGTAAAATGTATTATTTTTTCATGAAATTGCCTTCAATATTCTTCAGATTTGCATTTTATAGGTAATACATTTGAAATTGTAGAATAATTAGAATAATCTTCAAAAATCTTAGAATAATCAATTTAGTGTACTAATCATTATCCTTTGAAAAGAAAAATCTACAGTGTAATGATGATATCTGCTGAAAAGGCACAACTAGAAATCAATGATCAGTAATGTCCAAATAAAGAAGGATAGGTTTCTTTTTCCAAAAAAGTAGACCAAGTTATTTAAGGATTTTTATTTATCTGCTTTTCTTCTAGATGATTTTATATGAAGGTGAAGCCTAATTTATTCATGCTATATAAAATGTTTTCAGTGGACATTTTCTGTCTACTACTCTCAGACTTTACCTACCCAGGATAAGACATCTGTATTAAAATTTTAAAAATTAACACTTTAGGCACTGCCAAATTCACAAATAGGTGGGTTTCTTCTAATAAAATATTTGAGGAAAATTAGTCTTGAGGGAACTTACTTAAAGCTCACCGCTTGGTACTACACATTTCTTTAAAAGGATGAGAGAGGGCTTCCCTAGTGGCGCAGTGGTTGAGAGTCCACCTGCCGATGCAGGGGACACGGGTTCGTGCCCCGGTCCGGGAAGATCCCACATGCCACAGAGCGGCTGGGCCCGTGAGCCATGGCCGCTGAGCCTGCGCGTCCGGAGCCTGTGCTCAGCAACGGGAGAGGCCACAGCAGTGAGAGGCCCGCGTAACGCAAAAAATAAATAAATAAAATTAAAAATTTAAAAAAAAAAAAAAAAGGATGAGAGAGACCAGGAAATGGAGATTTCAGCAGTGATGATGGCAAATTAGCAAGAAGCTTCATCTTTTCTAACTGCCTTAGATGATGTTTATTTGCAAGGGTGTACTCCAGAGAATTCTAGGAAACACTCCTCTCTCCTGCTTCTGGACAGGTACAGAGGGGAGAGGTTTGGACACTCATCTCGGTCAGCTGAATTATCAATAAATATCACTGGCTATTTTAAGTATAGAAAAAACCAATTTTGTGGCCATGAAACTGGAAATCCAGGCTGGAGAAAGAAATGGGGCCTGGGGGCGGTGTATAGGTTAAGGAGGTAAGAAGGAAATATAGAGTTGCTAACCTCAAGCTACTCTCCTGGCCATCTCCTGATTGGCTCTGAAGCTTCTGATCACAAAGGATAAATCTGGACTTAAGTTTAGCAAGTGATTTTAAAAAAAGACCAAAAAAAACCCAGCTTCTGCGCACCAAGTTAGTTTCTATCTAGAATTTTTGATATGATAAATTTAAAGCACTAAAGTAAATTAGCATTTACTGTTAGCATTGCCATCTGTAAATTAAAAGATTTAGAAATACTACAATTTTCTTATATAATAGATGTGAAAAATCCTCAGGATAACATTCCTTGTTCATAGCTCTTGTGAGAAACAACCAAATCTCATGCTAAACATCCTCATAATAAATAATCACATCTTTTGCTAAATCGCCCTAATTCTTGTAAAGGAAAAAGATTAGTTTGAAATACAGTCTCATAACGTTTCTTGACCAAGAAACATGTATACCACGTCCACAGGGACTGTTCCCAGGTTGTTTTGGGTACTCATATTTACTGAGTATTTATATTGTGTTGTTGGTTTGAGCTTGATCAGTTCTTAAATGAAACACAAATTACAAAACATGATGTAAATTACTTCTCTTTTTGAGAGGAAATACATCTTGCCTATTATTGGGGCTTTTTAGGGTCTTACACCTTTCACCACCAAGATTCATATATGTGAATCTTTGTCAATTGATTTCAAGACTAGCACACTGACAGCTTACAAAATTGTGTACATATGTATCCATTTTCTCTATGAGAAGAATGTGTTTCTCTTTTATAGCTATGATTCAATAATAAAGGCTATATAATTTGCCACATCAAACATCTTCTGGATCACAAAGGCTCTAGTTATTGCTTTAAAACAAACTGTTTCATAGATGAACAGTGCTCTCCTGTGATCAAAGAAAGGAACTGCTTGAATCGTAAAACAGGTAATTACTGTCTTTTTATAGCCAATGTTTCACCTCCTGTTTTCCTATAGTTATTAGTAGGATTATCTCCTATATGTATTATGCCCATTATCTCTCTGAGGAAGCCTTTCTTTTTCCTTTCCAAAGTGAACGTTATTATACTAATTATTTTATTCACATAATTGTAATTGAAATTCTTCTAGCTCATTTTTACCCTTGTTTGAGTCATAATAGAAAAGATAGTTTGTGGAAAGAATAAATCTTTCTAGAACTGATCACATAAGTTTATGTTGGCAAATTGAAAGGTACGTTATTTGCAAAATTGTCCCATATAAGCCAACATGACCATGTAAAATTAGAACCTTGAATTGCTCACTTTGGTCAGCCTTGTCTTTTATCAAAAAGTAAGAAAGATGTATGCCATAGCTTCAGGAAAAGAGCGTCTGAGGGTATTTGCCATTTTAAATGCCCACAATTTACAAAGCTTCAAATAGCACTTATTCTCAAACAATTCCTATTCCTATTAAGAAATAGAGGTTTAGGCTTCCACCACGGTGTTTTATATTCATGAAAGGAGTTTCCTTAGGCTTCTGGAAAACCACCATAATTTCCACTGACACATTCATCTAACAGTTGATGTCATTTTGGTGAGAAAAGGAGAACAGCTAGGAGACTTGTTGCCTGTGAGCACTGATCCAGAACACACCACAAATAGGTTTGTCCGAGTAGCCTTCTTTCGGGAGAGTAAGCCCAGTTGCTACATAATCGGACTCTGCCACCTAGACTAATGCCATACAGAAGAAGGCAACATGTGTGCCTCTCTTAAAATGGTGGACACGTATCTGTCACACAAACATAGCACAGGATTTCTGAGAAAATCTTCTATCATATCTAAATTGATATATAGGTAGTTACGGTATATTTGTACTATATATGGATAATATACCTATGTAAGTGTGTAAATGATATAAATATTTATTGTGGTGGAGTTAGTATATGCCAGCTGTGAACACATTTGGGCCCTTCTCACCACAGCTGATCACAAACGCAGCTGGCAGACATTAGAGCGACCACCTGCCACTCACCTGCCGAAGCCACTGCTGCTAGTCCTAACAGCAGTGAAACAGGGATCGATCTCCCAGGGAGAAAAGTCAGACCCTAGGGAAAAAAGCAATCGCAGGGAGGTGTACCAGAATTTGACTTGTGTACTTGAGTGTAGATCAAGTTACTTGAGCAAAGAGAACACTAGTATCTAGGGAAAGAGCTTGAGAGACACACAAATATTAACCAATTAAATCAATGCCATGGAAACATTTTGTTACCTGGGGTTTTTATGTAGACTAGTTGAATAACTTGTCTAAATTTGCTGTACCTGAAACTGCAAGGCAGTAATATCTCAGGTATCAGCAGTGATGGTAAAATTAGGGGTGAGGATATCAGAAGGAGGGGGTAGTGCAATTCACAAAATAAAATATCATGTTCTCACAATAATAATACTTTTTTTTCAAGTAGTGAAAACAAAACAAATTAAAACAAAACCTGGAAAATGCTTTCCAAAAAATAAAAATTCATCTAATCAATCCTGTTATGGTAGATAAGTTCACATCCTGATCCTCCTTACAGTTTGGAGAAATAAAAATCCACCCCTCCACTGCAACATACGTCCACTCCAAATTGCCTTGTGTTAACGATTGACAGGTGTAATAACAAAGTGATTATTGACAATATGACTCCTTGGCAGAGGTATTTGTCCAGAGATGGGAATATGACCAAGCCAACAAAGCCCTTCTCTAAAATTTGGAACTGAAACTGATAAAGAGATAGCATGGGAACCTCAGAAACTCTTGACTGCTATTCCACCACCGTCAGGAACAGAAAGTGGGCGAGCTAATCTGGAGGGAGTGTAGGACAAAATCAAGGAGAGAAGAAGGAAGCAGATGTTCAAAATGTGCTTAGGTGAAATAAAGATAATCTTGACTGCATTCAAATGATCGGTTTTAATAGTTCTTGGTCCTCACCTATATCCCACCTTAGGTTCGAGCACAGCATATGCCTCTTCTCATAAAGCCCCCATTTTTGCATAAGCTAGTGAAAATAGGTTTCTTGTGTTTGCAGCCAAAAGTTCTAACTAATGTACTGGCTAAGAATCCCAACAGTATGCTAGTTAACAATATGCTAGTTAACATAAGGATTGTTCCTTGTATAATTCCATTAACATTAATGGCTTAATAAATATCAATATATATAGGTTACTCCACTTAGTGAGCTCAGCCATTGTAAAGATATTCTTTTGTTGTCATAAGCTCTCACGAAAAATAATTCCTTCAGGAATTATTGATGTGAAACACGTAGTTCCAAATGACAACTCAAGTCAAGATTCAGATGCCTAGAATGAAATTAGGTAAGCAGCAAACCTATGACAATTCTGCATGAAATATATGCATTCAAAAATATTCACTCATACATATCATGTATGTAAATAAAACAATTTAATTCTGAAGTATGCTCTAGCAAATATCTGAATATTTGTAAGAGTTATTAAGCAATGAACTAGTTGTCCTCAAACTTACCAGTCACTCATCAGCCCATGCCATCTTTCTTTTCCCTAGGGCTACCTCAGAAGTTCACCAAAGACAAGACTATTTGGAGATTTTATAGATTTTCCCTCTTTTTACACAGACACAAACTCATGATTGGTAGAATAGGATCTAGAGGACAATACTACACATTAAGGAATCTCTGTGTGTGTGCATGTGAGTTTGTGTGCACCCACACATTCATACATGGGTGTATGTACTTATGTAGCACTAAGTACCCAAATTGAATAGTTAAAATTCTCAAAATGTCATAGTAGTTGTACATTTACATTGCACACACTAAAATCCTAATATTATCACTTAGGATAGAAAAATTGCAAACTAATAAGAAGACTATTGTTACAATGAAATTTGGACAACGGCCTCTTAGGGGGAAAAATCAACTTGTCTTATGAATCTTTAGAGGAGATAGTGAGATGGTGTGGCAAACTGGCAAGAGAAGAGTATTAAGAGAAAAGTAAGAACTGGCTTTAGTCCAGATTCTTTCTTTAATATCTATGTTAACTTTGGTTCACTAAACTTATCTGAGCCTTGTTGTTTATATCTTTAAAATGGATGAAATAACACCTACCATTTAGAACTTTTTTAAGGATTACATTTATTCCTTCATCCATTTAGCAACAATTAAGGAGTTTTCTTTTCCTGTCAGACATATAAATATTTAATGAAGGAATTGTGGAAGGAAAGAGAGAAGAAAAGAAGGAAAGAGAGAAGAATAGAAGGAAAGAGAGAATAAAAGAAGGAAGGAGGAAAGGAAAGAAGGAGGGAAGGAAGGAAGGAAGGAAAGAAGAAAGGAAGGAGGAAAGGAAAGAAGGAAGGAAGGAAGGAAAGAAAGGGAGGAAAGGAGGGAGTTGAATTACTTGTTTGTTCTGGATTTTATATGTTAGATTTTTATCAAACAAAAATTGTTCCCTGACTAAAACCTGCAACTAGAGATTACTTGGTAAAACAAGGAAAGTTATACACAACAGTAGTCTAATTTGCCATGTGAGGATGTTTTTTTTTTGTTTTTTTTTTTTTTTGTGGTATGCGGGCCTCCCTCTGTTGTGGCCTCTCCCGTTGCGGAGCACAGGCTCCGGACGCGCAGGCTCAGCGGCCATGGCTCACGGGCCCAGCCGCTCCGCGGCATGTGG
>NC_041228.1:26897702-26936703 GCF_002837175.3 Physeter macrocephalus | reverse complement strand
GTGGGGTCTCCCCAGAGCATGGCGCGAACCCGGTTCCCCTGCATCGGCAGGCGGACGCGCAACCACTGCGCCACCAGGGAAGCCCTGTGAGGATGTTTTAAAGACTTTGCTTCATATTAAAGCCAAAGGCAAAATGAAAGCACTATGCTTTTGTCTTGTTTGATGTTAAAGCAGGATCCTGGAGATACACAACTCAAAAATTCAGACAAAGAAATAAAGAGTAATGGGTTGTAATCAACATGAATTAGCAAAATGATTACCTCTCTGTGCCACATTCCTTTGTTTCAAGAGCCCTTAATGTTTGTGACTCTTTTTATTACAAAAATCCATTTTTTTATTCTCATCCTTACTCCAGAACAGGGTAAGAAAAAACGACGTTAAGAGTTTCAGTTATGCAAGATGAATAAGTTCTAGAGATCTGCTGTGCAGCACAGTGACTACAACAGACAAACAGCAAGGTCCTACTGTGTAGCACAGGGAACCATATTCAATATCCTGTAATAAACAATAATGGAAATGAATCTGAAAAAGAATATATATATATTATATATATATATATAAAACTGAATCGCTTTGCTGTACACCTGAAACTAACACCTTGTAAATCAACCATACTTCAATTTTAAAAAGTTACAATAAAGCTTTAGGCACAAATGTTTAAGTAAATAAATAAAATGTTAAAAGGATAGATATGTCACGTGTTCCAACCACAACATGCACACACACGAGCACAGGAATTTTTTGGAGGTGACAGATATGTTCAGTACCTCGATTGTGGTGATGGTATCACGGGTGTATGCATATGTCCAAACACATCATGATGTATACAGGCGTACCTCATTTTATTGCACTTTGCAGATATCGTGTTTTTTACAAATTGAAGATTTGTGGCAACCCCACGTCGAGCAAGTCTATTGGCACCATTTTTCCAACAGCACTTGCTCACTTCATGTCTCTGTGTCACATTTTGATAATTCTCACAATACCTCAAACTTTTCATTATTATTATATTTGTTATGGTGATCTGTGATCAGTGATCTATGATGGTCTTACTACAACTCACTGAAGGCTTAGATAATGATTAGCATTTTTTAGCAATAAAGTGTTTTTAATCAAGGTATGTACATTTTTAGGCATAATGTTATTGCACAGTTAGACTACAGAATAGTGTAAACATAATTTTTGTATTCACTGGAAAACCAAAAAATTCATGTGACTTGCTTTATGGCAGTATTTACTTTATTCAGTGGTCTAGAACAAAACCCACACTATCTCCAAGGTACGCCTATACATTAAATGTGTACAATTTTTTGTATGTCAATTATACCTCTGTAGAGCTAAAAAAAAGTCAATAAAAGAATTGAAAGAGGAAAAAAAAATAGAGGTTAACAGAATGTGTCTCTATAGAAATGAGTATCTCTTCCTATACCTCCACACTGTTCAACAAATATTTGTAGAATAGGATAGGCACTCTGGTAAGGGCTGAGAATACAGAATTGAAGAAACCATTTTCTCCCAACAAGAATTGCTCAGACAGTCTCTTAGAGAGACAGATCAGTAAACATCTGGTCTGATGATCCGTAATGCTCTATTAAAATGAACAAAATTTGATAGACTCATAAATATGGCAGTGATTGGGTTTATGAGAAACGATACATGGAAAACCTCACAAAGTACATTCAAGCCGGTGTTGAAGTATGAGGAAAAAAGGAGGTATCCCCTTAACTCAGGAACACCCTGGTTTTTGTTAAGAAAGAATTTATGGCTTAATGGAATCCTTTAGAAAACTACAGTCATCCCTCGGTATCCATGGGGGATCAGTTCCAGGACCCCCCAGGATACTAAAATGTATGTATACTCAAGTCCCTTATATAGAATGGTGTAGTTCCAGTAGCTGTACCTGCAAGTTCTGAATCCATCCATGGTTGGTTGAACCACAGATGAGTAACTCGTGGATACTGAGGCTGATGCTATTAGAAGAATAATGAGGTCTGTGGAGAATAGCCATGTCATGCCAATGACTAAAGCAAGGCTAAGTCCAAAGTCTCATGACCATCAATTTCCTGCCCCTTCTTCCATCTTGCCTTCTTTAAAGTCTTGAAGAGAAGAATATTAGAAAGGTGGGAAGAGGGGTAAATGTGTCACATTGGTAAGATGCTTTTGGTCTAAATATTCACTACAAATATATTTAGAACTGTCTGTGGTGGAGGGGAATCACCCTTTCCTGAACATCTTTGGTGCACCAGACTTCACATTCACTACCTTATTTTAACCTATAGATTCTAGTGGCCCTCAAACCACTCTGGGATGGCATTGTGATGTTATTGCTGTTAGTTTTTATCCTCAGGTTGAAAGTACAATATGCCTGTCACATATATTTGTCATTTCCACTTTCACAAAATAAATTTTATACTCCTGGATTTCAGTACTAATCACTATCCTTCTTTATTTTCTCCAAATATCAAGAAAAGGGGCATAAATACTTGCTAAATGAAGAGTAAAAAATGATAATTCAGTAAAATAAACTTCCTGGTAGCCCAACATTCACCTAAAGTGTGTCGGACACTTTTTCACAGTTCTGAACATTTCTTCCACATTGACATCTGTGCATAAAACATGAATAAATTCTGTTGGTATTTTCCATTTAAAATTAGTTTCTCAAGCTTTGTAACAAATGATTACTAACCCATGCAACATCTGAATTGTTAAGTTAAAAGAATCCCTATTTTTCAGATCAACAAATTAAGGCACAGAAAGTTTTAGCAGGCCGAAGGAATCACACACAAACTTGGCTTGTACCTATTTCCAATATCACCATTTACATTCTTTCTAATCTACTACTTTTCTGCTGGTTTGATATTTCATTCAACTATATTTGTGCTGTGGCTACCTTGATGAAAAATCAAGGTTTCTTGACCAAGTGTTGTAAATAAAGAAACAATAAAATTCCCTTTCAGTCTCTGTCTTTCTCCACAGCTAAGGAGTTATGCAGGGATATTTCCTTTCAGACAGCTGCTAAATTTATATTTATATCCTTTCTGTATTTTGTCTCTTGGCTACTGAAATGCACTGTTCATATGTTTCAGCATTCTCTGGGTAGAATCTGATGTAATTTCTGGCAGATGCTTTCAGAGGGTTCCAGGCTGTTGGATTCTGGCACAAGGGGCTTAGGAGGAAGTCAAGCAGATCTTTCATAATAAGGGATTGTTGAAAGGTGCTTTATACACTTCATAGTGGCTATGAAGCTATTCTGTGGCATGTCCCTCTTAGCCTTGGTATCTCAACAGTTGTCTCATCTGCAACTGAGTCTCCTACTGAAACTTTCTAATCCCAAGAGCATGCTAAGGTCCTAGTACCCCAAAAATTACTGTCAGCTTGACAGCTATTCAAGCATGGCTACCACTGAGTCACGTAACCAGGCATCAAAAACACAAAGAGATTTTTGAAAAGGGTGGGTCACATCTCTTTCAAGACATTTTTCCAAAAATGTTTTACATGCCTAATACATTTTGATTGCTGTGGGTTAGACAATATGTTTGCCTCACTTTAATTTTTATTTGATATGCATTGGCTGATTTCTTTCCATCTCTTGTTTTCCAGCTAGTGAAATGTGTTTTTCTTCAGAGATTCTCTCCATGAAAATTATGTTGAAAGTATGAGATATAAAGAAATCACAGCTTTCCTGGGTTTAGGAAAAGTCACTTGGAAAATTAATCATTTGTTATTTAATCTTCAAAAATTATTAACAGGTTGACAGCAGCCTACATTGTTTTTGAAGATTCTCAGAATCCTTTCAAATAATTGATTTTAAACATTTTTTTCGTAAAGTTTCTAGAGAGACAAATTGTGTCAAATCTCCTTTTCATAAGAATGATTTTGTTCATTAGCTTGAGGCTGAGTATTTAATGAATGAAAACTATATATTGTGGTCCTTGTGTTTCCTTCCAAAAGACCAGTTTGGATTCTGTTGTAAAGCTCATTTTATAAATATCTAAAGCTTATTTTAAATACTCAAATACTTCATTCAAAGAGAGAGAGGGTAGAAATAAACTAACTGAAATAATGTTATACCAGTTCAGATAGAGAAAGGCTCCTAGAGAAAACTAGAATGTCTGTTTTTGGTTTTGTTTTGCTTTGTATTTTTCTTCAGTTACAACTTTCATCAAGCCATTTGGCCAGAACTCTGAAGCACCAGTCTTCTCTCTCATGCAGTATTATCTACTCTTTAGCAAATCAGAACAACCATAGATTGTAAAACTTGACCCAACTCATACGGTTCTAACAGGCATGCCAATACAGTTTAATTATCCTGGCCACTAGCCAGAGAGCAAGTTCACACAATTCAAGGTGGAATTCTTCCTAATTTTTAACAGCTTTATTGAGGTATATTTTACATATCATGAAATTCTCCCATTTAAAATTTACAAATCAATGACTTTTAGTAATTTTACTGAGTGGCAAAACCATCATCATAAATCAGTTTTAGAATATTTTTATCCCTCCTATAAGCTCTCTCCTGACCACTTACAGTTAAGCCTCATTCTACCACCAGTGCCAGGAAACCACTAATCTACTTTCTGATGCTATAAATTTACTTTTGGAACATTGCATATAAATAGAATCATACAAATGTGGCCTTTTGTGTGTAGATTATTTCACCTAGCATAAAGTTTTTGAGGTTCATGCATGATATAGCATGGGTTATGAATTAATTATATTTTCATTGCTGAATTGTATTTCATTATGTGGAGACCACATTTTGTTTATCCAGTCAGTAGTTGATCTACATTTAGGATGATTCCAGTTTTTTTAATATTATGAGCAATGTTACTATGAACATTATGTGCAAGTCTTTGTGTGCATGTGCACACGTTTTCATTTCCCTTGAGCAAATACATTCTAAAGTAGTTGCACCATGTTATATTCCCACCAGCAATGTACAATAATTCCTGTTTCTCCACATCCTTGCCAACACGTTTTAATGCCTGTCATTTATTACGGGCATTCTATTGGTTATTAAATGGTATTTCATTGTGGTTTTAATTTGTAATTCCCTAATGACTAATGATGTTGTGCATCTTTGCATTTGGTTACCAACCATTCATATATCTCCTTTGGTTACATGTCTGTTCATATCCTGCAAATCATTTATCAAATATGTGTTTTGCAAATATTTCCTCCTAGTGAGGTGCTTATCTTTTAATTTTTTATTGGTGTCTTTTGAAGGACGTTTTTATTTTGATGGAGCCTAATTTATTTTTTATAGGCTTGCTTTTGCTATAGTACCCCGAAAAACATTTGCTTATTACAAAGTATTGAAGACTTTTTCCTATGTTTTCTTCTAAATTTTTTATTGTGTTTTAGAACTTTACTTAAGTCTAAGATCAGTTTTGAGTTAATTTTTATGTATGGTGTAAAGTGAGGGTATAAGTTCATCTTTTTGTATAGATATCCAACAGTTCCTGCTACATTTTTTTTGGACAGGCTATCCTTTCCCTGGTGAATTCCTTTTATACTTTTTTTAAATATCAATTGAGTATAATTAAGAATTTATTTCTGTACTCTCAATTCTATTCTATTGATCTGTATGTCTAACCTATGCCAGCACCACACTATCTTAATAATTCTACCTCTATAGTAAGTTTTGAAATTGAGAAGTGAAAGTCCTCCAACTTTATTCTTCTTTTTGAAAATTGTTTTGATTATTCTATGTGTTTGCATTTCCACATAAAATTTAGAATCTGTTTGTCCGTGTCTGCAAAAAGAAAAATCCTGCTTGAATTCCAATAGGGATTTTTGAATTTATAGATAAGTTTGAGGAGAACACTCACCTTACAATATTGAGTCTTTTATACATGAATATGGAATGTATCTTCATTGTTTAGATCTTCAGTTTCTCTGAGCAATGTTTTGTAATTTTTAGTTTACAAATCTTAGGCTTATTTTGTTAAATGAGTTCCCTTCATTGCTTTTTATTGCTGTTAATATTTATTTTGGTTCTGGTTTTGGTCAATGGTTTTTTTAATATACAACAATGGCACCTTGTCACACAGCATGCAGAGTGGAAAGGGTAGGGAGAGGGAAATGGAGCTAATGGCAATATTGGACAGAACAGGCAGCAATGGTGGTCCTGAGGAGGGGCCAGACAATCACATAGATGAAGTACAAATAGGCAATGGTAAATATTTTTAGTCCTAGACATGATATACATTAGTGATCAAAAATGAAATGCTGGAGCTAGACTTCTGGAGTACAATTATGATTCTAGCACATACTAGATTTTGGCCTTGGGTGAGTTATTTAACAACCCTATGTCTCGGTGTCCTTACCTGTAAAATCTGTAATGTAATATTACCAGTGTATAACTCCAACTTTATTAACTCGTGAGAGTTAAATGAGTTAATAGATGTCTATAGCAGTTTTAGAACAGGGCCTGGAACACGCTGAACACTCCATAAATAGTCAAACATGAGAATCCTAAGGGATTTCAACCAAGTAACATAATGGAATGTGACTTTAGAAATGACAGAGAGATGGGGGTGACGGTGGGCTAAAGGGGTAAAACCGAGCAAAGTGCAAACTTACATTTATAAAATAAATAAGTCGTGGAGATGTAATGCACAGCATGGTGACGGTAGTTCCTAATACCATGTTGCATATTTGAAGGCTGTTAAGCGAGTAAATCTTAGTTCTCATCCCAAGAAAAATTTTTGTAACTATGTATGGTGACCGGTGTTAACAAGACTTACTGTGGTGACCATTTCACAATGTATAAAAATATTGAATCATTATATTGTACACCTGAAACTAATATAATGTTGTATGTCAATTATACTTTAATAAAAAACAAGAATAAATGAGAGAGAGATCATGGGCTTCTAGCAAAGCAGGTCACATTACCCAGATAAATGATTGACAACCAGGCTGGGAACCCAGGACGATATGTAAGCAGTTACATTTACTTTCTGTTCCTCATGTTTTTAAATGAACTAACCTAATGTAATAACTTTGGCTTCTCTTTCCATTTCTAATTATTCTTACCTGTGAGAGAAGGAAGGTCTTATTGACTGATTATTGATGGAAAATAATGCACCAGGTATGCTCCATTCACTTTCTTTCTTTATTGTAGACAGCCACCCAGTAGGAAGAATGCATGATCTTCTCCTCTATCACAGGCGTAGACCTCCAGAAGGCTGCTGGCTTCTACTCTGCCACTGAGTGAGTAATTCTTATTCTGTGGTACAATATTCAGAAGCCCATTTGGCTATATGCCTAAACTTTATTCTCTACTCTAAGCTTTTATCAAAAATTAAGGTAGCACTTTTGATCTCCAAATGCCTGACAGTGTTATGTTTGCCTATTACCGTACACAGTTGACCCTTCAACATCCATGGGTTTGAACTGCATGGGTCCACTTATACGTGGATTTTTTTTTCAATAAATATTCAGTTGGTCCTCCGTATCTGTGGGTTTTGAATCTGTGGATTCAACCAACTGTGGATCAAAATTTCCAACGGTTGGTGGAAGATAGATGGAAACCCAGAGATACTGAGGAACGACTATGTTCATTGTCCATGGCATTTTATACAAGGGAGTTGAGCATCTGCTGATTCTGGTATGCCCAGAGGGTCCTGGGACCCATCCCCAGTGGATTCTGAGGGACTACCGAATACAGAAGAAGCAGCCTACAGTGACTTAATGAGTAGTAGTGAATTAAGTAAGCCTTTGTCTAAATGTTCAGATACTTCAACTCCTGAAAGCTCATTTAGTGTTGTTACTATACTCCAAACAAACTTTAATCAAATACAGTAACACTTTATTGAATATTTGAATTTGTATAAAGTCTCCCTTCACTAGACTATAAACTTCTTGAGGACAGGGCTTCTACACTGTGTTTCTTTTTCTCTAGGGAACCTAGAAGTAAAGCATTGTAGTTAAGCACCTGACGCTTAGACTTAAGAAGCCCTGATTCTGCTAATTATTAACTGTGTGATAAGGCATGTTATCTAATATTTTGAGCCTCTATATTCTCATCTTTAAGAAGGACACAGTAAGATGGTCCTCATAAAGTTGTATGAAGCCTTAAATGAGATAATGTGTGTAAAACTGTACCTTACACATGGGAAGTTTGCATATAGTAGCAGTTACAATAGCAGCTGCAGCAGCATAAGTACCAGTAGTAGTTCATTACCTGACATAAAGTTCCCACACACTAAAAAATTGCTGGATAAATTGGATAATGAATTTGATTTTTACACTTGGTTTATCCTGATACATATATATATATATATATATATATATACACACACACCAATATAAGTATCATGTTACATTTAAGTATATAATACTTACATAGAGTTTCTTACATATTTTATGGTATCTTTCCCTTGACAATTAATTATGATGAGATAGAAAACTAGTTAGTTGGACTCCCAAAGCCCTGAACCCATGACTAACCGCCTATTGCTATAACAGGCAGATACAGGAAGTAGAATGGGGACAAGATACCTAAAATAAATATTACTTAACTTTTGACTCCAAACCCTCAATACCATTTTCTGGTGAACTTGGTCAAATCACAGATGGCATGAGGAATTATTTTACATAGACATAACTAATCAAAGTGGCCTAAATCATGAATCTTTCACCTATACCCGACCCTGCCCAAAGGTGGAGGGATACCTAAAACCTTCTTAGTTTACATAGAGTTCTAAGACAGAGAAGCAAGTCAAAGAGAAAAGTGAATTCAAAAGAGAAGATTGATACAGCAGAGACTTCATTAATCATTTTTCTCATCAAACTAAAAACTCTTTATCCTAGCATTGTGCCTAAATACCTCCAGTTTTTGAGAGCATTGCTCTTCCTTGGGTTTGAAATATCAGGAAAGCTGCCTTGTGCACTCACTAGAGGTTAGAGCACCAGGGAAAGGTAGAGAAATTCAAATTTCTATTAGGTAAATTTTATTAAAATTGACAGAAGTTTATCAAACAGTAAGAAAAATATGTCTCAGGGCGTTATATAGCAACAAAAAGACACAAGAAAAGAATGCCAAAATTTTTTAAGGAAAATAAATGAAAACTAAAATAAATGAATCACATAATCTTGAAGCTAATTATATCTTAAAATCACCTATCCCTTGAGAATAATAATGACTAGCTTAATATTTTAGTATGAGTTATCACTGAACAAAAGTAATGTTCTCTCCTCACTTCAATCATTTGTAACAATTAACTTAAACTTGAAATTCTTGAGTGATTCTTAACCATCACTATCTGATTTACTGTCTCTTCACTTCCCATCAAAAAGCCATGAAAAACAAAGAACTCCACTGGAAAGAATAATATTAATCAATAGATTACCAGCTCTTGGAAAAATTGCATCTATGATTCATGGATGAAGTCAGACTAACGTCGTAACAATGGCCCACACACGATTAGACCTTGACCTTCACTTCTCTAAATGATTTCCCTAAAAATGATTACCGTTGTTCTAAACTCCAGAGCTTTCCCCTGTATTTTGACTGTCCTGTTCTTCAATTTACAGATGAACCTACTGCTCACACTCCAAATAAATGTTCAACTAGAGCTCCCATTTAAGCTTAATTTTCTTGTTGAATTTATTCTTCAAGTGCATGATGATGCCAAGAAATATTATTTTGGAAGAGGGTAGCTGTTCTTATAGGTCCTCTTCTCACCTTTTGACAGGTTTTTGTTTTGGGCTGAAGATTTCTGTAGCTCCAACCTAAAAGCACACCCCCTTTTCCAATAGAATGACTTTAGAACTAGGAAATAGCCTCCCTTTCTCTTCATTCACATTGAATTTTTTGCCTATAGAAATTGTGCCCAGGGAGAAAAGCATAAGAGTTTGGACATATACAAGCCTGAGCATTCTCCTTGCTCAGTAACTGACCCTTGGCTAGGTTGAACATTATATGAGGACTGCTGTCGTGATTAGCTTGCGTGACACATGTATGGACTGCAAGAGTAGTCACTGTATCTGGAAGGTCTGTTCTCTTAGACAGATGGAAGAAGAAGCAGAGAATCTATCCCATTTCCTCCCATATTCCATGAATGCTTTTCCTGCTACCACCTTATCACCTAAACAATAGAATGTGATGAACTTTTCAAAATAGTTGCTATTTCCTCGAGGGAGATGCCAAATTAAAATAATCCCATGTGTTTGTTTTTAAGTGCTCCCTGAAGTTGAGTACCATAAGGTGCTCTGAGAATGGGAACTGGACCCTTTCTGATCTGCATCTTGAATTTGAAAACAACCTATTAATGAGAAACTGCTTAATATGTGCATTATGAACCAAAGAGGAGATTCGAAATTAAAATTTTAAAAAATCATCCTGATTTCATTATAAAGATCAAAAAATTTAGCATGACTTTATATATTAATTTGTTTATATAGAAATTACTTTCTTTAATCAGGCTTTTCAAGAGAGAGCTAAGTGTTATATTTCAATCTGCATCTGACACTGAAAAGAAGCAAAAGTGCAAATGAAAGGTTCTTTACCAAAGTGTTTTGTTTCTGTTTTCCAAAAACATATGGCTGATGTTTTTCATGCCATTTTCAGTAAATCACCTCATGCCTTTATCTAGTTCTTCCCCTTATTTTTCAAATCATAGCATAAGAGACACTGAAGAGTGTAATCTTACCTACTACAACCTTGCTAATTTTCAAATTAAAGAAAAAAAATCACTTATCAAGAGCAAGATGTTTCAAAGTCTCTATCTTCTTATGAGTCTTGAGAAAATACCAGAAAATTCTACAGGCCCATCTGCCAGGTCTTAATTGTCCTCCAAACTGAAAGAAAGCCTAATGCCTGTCCTAAATTTTGGAAATGTTCTTCACCTTGTAAATTTAATTTCCCTTGTATCTGTTTCAACTTTCAACTTTAGTTTCTGATCTTAGGTCACTGCTGCCCAACTGCTCACCATGTCCCAATCAGCTCATTCCCTTCTACAATTCTGACATCTCATCCATCATTCCACTCACCCTAAACCATTTCCCTTGCATGCTTCAACTTACAAAAAGTTCCATCCTACTACTTTGATTTTTTTAATTGAGCTGGAAAAAACCTTAGAAATGATATGCTTTACCCACCTAATTTTGCACATGAGAAAACTTAAATCCTAGAAAATGTAAAGAAAGCAATGAACATCATTCCTTAGCCATTATTTGGCAATTTTTAGTGACTAGGCTAGGATAGAATCTAGACATATTTATGCTGGCCATGAGCTCTTTGCACCACACCATGACCTTACCCAGTAGTAAATACTCTCTGCGCCTCAACAAACTCCCCCCAAACATTTTCAACACTATTTTTAAATGGGCAATTTATTCAAATCACAGACTACAAATGAGTTAGCTGCAACCATTGCCAGCAAAAAATTTCATTTGAAAATAATTTAAGGTAAGTGACTTTGACAAGTAATTGTTCTAAGAATTCAAAAAAAAAAGCAGGGCTTCCCTGGTGGCGCAGTGGTTGAGAGTCCGCCTGCCGATGCAGGGGACGCGGGTTCGTGTCCCGGTCCGCAATGGGAGAGGCCACAACAGTGAGAGGCCCGCGTACCGCAAAAAAAAAAAAAAAAAAAAGCAGCAATGAAATCCGGTTATAAAGAAACAGGAAAGACTTTGTCTACCATACGCAGATTGTTCTCAATTCTTTATTGCAATACAATCTCTCTTCCTAGTATCACATATAGTTATTCATTTACCAACTGCAGATTTCTACTTGAGTGTGATAACATCACTATCATAAAATTAATAGCTTTCAATCACGTAGTATTACCATGTGTTAGTTAACTGTCACCACAATTCTGAGAGACAGGTGTTATTATTATATTCATCTTACAGATGGACCACGGTCATTCTAAGTAAACAAATCCAAAGCCAAACTTGTCTCAGTGAATAGCATAAACACTCATGTAGTCCCCTCAATGCCAAAACCTGTCTCACCGTATCCAATTAGTCATACTTAATATTTATATCTATATTTTCCATCCCCACAAATATCCCCTTAATCTAGGCTCTCTTCATTTTTTACTTGAAATATTAGTTATCTCTCTCTCCATAGTTATACTCATTCAGTCAATTCTCTACTCTTAGACTAATCTTTCTGAAATGCAGCTATTATGAAGTGTTCCCCTCCATCACCACTTTAAGCATATTATTACCTATAGCAGTAGTTTTTTTTTTTGTTTTTTGGGGTTTTTTTGCGGTACGCGGGCCTCTCACTGTTGTGGCCTCTCCCGTTGCTGAGCACAGGCTCCGGACGCGCAGGCTCAGCGGCCATGGCTCACGGGCCCAGCCACTCCGCGGCATGTGGGATCTTCCCAGACGGGGGCACGAACCCATGTCCCCTGTATTGGCAGGCGGACTCTCAACCACTGCGCCACCAGGGAAGCCCTATAGCAGTAGTTTTAAATTTTAACTGAGACAATTTTCACTGAAAAAATAATTTTCCTATCGAGAAAGTTAGTTTCAAAACTACTGTCCAATTAGGAGTTTGGGATTAAAATATACACACTACTATACATAAAATAGATAACCAAAAGGACCTACTGTATAGCACAAGGTATATACTCAATATCTTGTAATAATCTATAATGGAAGAGAATGTAAAAAAAGAATATATATATTTATATATATGTATAACTGAATCACTTGCTGTATACCTGAAACTAGCACAACATTGTAAAGAAGAATGAAATAGAAATGCCTTAGTATGGTACTTAAGGCCCTCATAGTGTAATGTATATCTACTTCTTTAGCACAATTCCTTCTTTAACTTTTCTTCAGATCCTGCTTTCCTGCATTCCCACTTATTCATGCTTCTCCAAATGTCACATTTAGTTTTGCCTCCATGTTTTGACCACATTGCTGTTCTGCCTGAAATGCCCTTTACTTCATAATGCCCAGCTCCCCTACAAAGGGCCAACACCTTTCATCTTTTGAGGTTAATTTCCTTCTTGAAGCCTTCCTGACCCATATGGCAGACTTAAATCCACCTCACTTGACTCAACCACTATAGATTTCAAGCATATACTTGTAACACATTGCCATTTATTTGCAAATTTGACTTTTCCCTGCTAGACTATAAACTCTTCAGGCCACGGGTTGTAATGTATTTATCTTTTTACAGTATATCCAGTGATTATATGGTTTCTAGCACTGAGTTATTGCTAATAAAAGAAATGAATGCACAAAAAAATGCATGCATTTAGGTTGCAAAGAATGTTCACTTGTTAATGAAAAAAAGAGAGACTTAAAGTTAAGAAATTTCCGCTGACCTAAAAAGGGAGACATCCTTTACCTAACAGTAGCGTTCTAGCAAAAAAGGCAAACATGAAATGAGTGACAGTGGAAAGAGAGAAAAAAATATTTATTGTGAAGAGTCTCCAGGGCCATACGGTTGGAAAGGGAAGCAAGCACAGAGCTGTATTTAATCTGCAGGTCAGGCTTCAGGACCCTCTCATGCAGATACCAACAAAAGCAAAGTCATCACCTAAAAGGAGAACAGACTCATGCAGAACTTAGAAAATCCCAAGACCAGCTGTTGGGAGATAAAGACAATTTTCCAAGAATATCTTACATTTCTGCAGTTCTGGTCCTCTAAGCAAAATCACTTACTTCCAATTTAAGGATGTTTGTATAAGGAAACAAACATTTCATGACAATAAATCTTAGCGACACCCCCTGGCCCCAGAGATGGTTCAAGTTAGTGAAGATAAAGATCTCTTCCATCCCTCCCCAGAGTAGATTTATTCCAGAGTAAAGATAAGGTTCTCTCTCTCTGGGGAGGAGGATGGGCAGGTCACCAGCAACCCCATATGAGTATGAGATCAGAGTTGTGTTTTGTTTTGTTTTTTGTTTTTAATTTCTAAGTTCTCCACCTATAATGTACTTTACTTCATGTACAGGTTCTGGCTCTCACAAAATGACCCTGTCTGAATTGGGACTCAGGGAAACAACATGAGGTAATACCCTGGATGCTGCTTTTATTATGAGTAATTGAGTAATGAACTGTCTTCTTTTTCTTTGGCCCACAGTCCATATATATAGCTGTAGCCAACTAACTTCTTATCTTCCAAGTAGGGTTAAATCTCAGAAACCTTCACAGCTTCTGGCTTAACAAAAACCTATATTTTAATTTCTGTTTATTAGTTGAGTGGCCTTGCGCATCCTGAAGTAAGAATTGAGGGCAGAACTACTGAATTAACAAATAAACATTGCTATCTTTTATTTCCTTCGTTTTACATGTAATGACCTAACTGTAGTTACCTGAAAGTAATAAAAGGCTTTTCAATGTGATTCTTCAAATAAAAGAAATTTATCATTTCTCACATAGAATAGTGAGAAATTTTTAAATGGCAGGTGATTTTGTTGATGGAGAGAAAAGATAGAAAACCAAACTAAACAAATAATGGCTCTGTCTCCAGTTTGTTAAATATTTGAGTTTTATCTAGTTGTAGTTCCAGAGTTTCTTTGAAAAGTTTTTTTTTTAAATGCATGAAGCTGCAGAAGGTTTTTACCTTTGAGTACCAATGGTGTTAATAGCATGCCCATTTGAAGAGTTAAGGATGTAGAGAGATATTATCAAACATATTTCTAAATTATGTGATTAAAAGGCTTAGTAAAAATTTCCAAAATTATAGACACTTAAAAGAAAAACAAAAATGTTTCATTCTTTTAATTTGTAGAATACCAATTTCTGTTTTAAAGATGCAGAATTATGAAGTTTAGATAGGATTAAAATAAGAAACAAATGATTAGGAATCCAATTTTCCTAATATTTAGCTATTGAGTAAAAGAAAAGGCATTTTTTACTTCTATAAGCATAATTTCTCAGCTGCAAAATTGGGAGTTGTTATACTACCTTAACTTCCTAAGGTCCCTCCCACCCTCAAACACAGATGATAATGAGGCTATTAATTTCACACTGAAATTTAACACTTGTTTAAATTAATTCTGGGTACTGTCATTTAAGAAAAAGAGTTTATTTATTTATCTGGTCAATAAATCTATTCTATCAAACTTATCTGATATGTGTTGAAAATAAAAGTAATGGAGAGTTAGATTAATAGAATGTACTTATGAGGATCAAATTCTAGATTTTAAACAACTTGCAAAATACTAAAATAATCTTACTTTGTATTATCAGTGATAGAGGACATTTGAAAGTTTAATTTAGAGTAATTAATTTCTATTCATTATTGCAGAACTGTGTTGGAAGGTTCCTTTTATTGATCTACTTTCTTTGATATGGTTTCAGTTTAATGTTCTGTAGGGTATAATTTTTTAAGATTCTTGAGCTTTTCTTCCAGTTATTTTCATTTCATCTAATGAAAACTCAAATGAATACCTTGGTGACAAAATTTGATTTCCCGACCTGTAGCATTGTACAACATTGTAGCTTCAGCTCTTGATTATCTGTGAATTATCTTTTTCATGTGTTTCATCTATATAAGACAGTTATTTGAAATATATATGACATAGACTATGATCCAGTTATCCTCTTTAAATGTGATGGTCAAAACTGTAACAAACTGAAATAAAAAGAAGCAACACCCTTGCTCTCACAGCTTGAAAAGCCACAGAACCATTTAATTCCTCCTTCAGCCTCATAACAGGTAAGTAATAAGGACCGATAACAACGGTGATCTGAAGAGTCCTCTCCGCTAAGAAACCTCTAACTTCACTTTAATTATAGCTTGAGTGTGTGTGGACGTGAAATACAGAGAAGTCAGGAATGGAAAGAAGCATTGAGTAAACTTCAGTGTGGTTTTAACACTATTATATGCTGAAAGCACTAAAAAAAATAACCATTTGGACGATGGAAAATTAAACTTATTAAAACAGTTAAGAATATGCCTTAGGTAATAATCCCACACCATTAGGTGAATTAATGAGGTACCCTAATGGGTAGTTTCCTCATCAACTTTTTAAATTATGCAAAATTGTATGCCAGGCTTCTATATAATTTGTACAATTAGGAGCAAATTCTGCCTTTCATTATGCATATTTCCCTCTAATTTTGATAGATGCTACACATTTGAATAACCTGTGCTTTCAAAACTGTAATGTATGTACTCATGTTAAGCACCAAAACCATGGTAACTTTTTCCCATCCCCCTTACTTTGCTCCCACTTGAGCTGTATCTAAAAGAGTCACAGCTACAGAACTATCTGAAAGGCAAGAATTCAATTCCAGTTGAGCTTTCCTTATCTGGCATTTCTAAACCTAGTAAATTTACCTGGTAACAATCTGGTGCTAATGACTCCAATATTATTGGTTACTTGACTTTATGGGCCAGATGCATTCGTTTATGAGGTGAACTGGATGGTACCATACTCCTAATTTTGATCATCTATTTTGTAAATTGGCTCTTGGTTATATTGAATATTAAGTAAAAAAAAAAAAGAATGCAAAAATAGAATATATGACCACGTAAGTAAAAGAACTTAAACTCTTTTATTGACAATACAGTAATATCACTGCGCCCGGAGCCTGTGCTCCGCAACGGGAGAGGCCACAACAGTGAGAGGCCCGCGTACCGAAAAAAAAAAAAAGCACAGTACATCAAAAATTATTTATTGGGAAAATGGTGACCAGATGACCAGACAGGAGATCTAAAGTATCAGTCATAGATCTAACACAAATTAGTTATATGATATTGAGCAAGTACTAACACTTAGTTTCTTTTTCTGTAAAAAGATGTCAAATGATTTCTAAATTTCCTGTATATCTATTTCTAAATTTTTGGCTCCAGATTTATTCAGGTGATATTAATATCCTCCTCCCATCTGATATGACCATCATCTGATTAAGATCTAGTATTATTATTTTCCCATATGATTTTGGATCTAAGTTATTTGATTTCATGTCAAGATAAGCTGATTTGGAGACTGTTCATTATAAACCTAAGATTATATGCATGCACAGAAAGACTGTACACTTATCTATTCAATTTGACTATAAAATACATGGAAGCTATTTTGCCATAACACTCTTCTACCTACAGTAGGCTCAAAATCACTTTATTTCAATCAAGTATTTGGTTTCCAAATAATTAAAAAATGGATATTTATATAAACAACGGAGTTTCTTCACTGACCTTGAACTTGTATCTATTTTCTATAGATGACATCTCAAGTAAAGTTGTAAGATGATATTTTTTTCCACTTATTCACAAAGCATGTATTGAGTATTCACTATTCTAGGCAATAAAGGAATAAAGAGGGAAAAAAAGATATGGCTTTTGTCCCTGAGAAACTAAATGGATTTGAAAAAAAAAAAGGAGCAGTGAGCACAGAGTAAAATTATGAAAACAACACTACCAAAAATGAAAATGATAAACAGAAAAAAAAAAGAGAGGCGGACAAACTGAAAGAGCCAACCATCAATGTGACCAACTTTAGAAAAACTATAATCCATCACTAAACAAATTATATAGGTGAACGAGTTCTAATGAGCAGGATAGCCATGTGTCAAGAATAGCTACAACTCTTTTTTTAAAATTATGTATTCCCTCACTTCTGTATGGTCAAGTTCAAATTCTGTGTAAAACAAACACATTCTAGAGACACACCCACCCACATTTGCTTGCAATATAATTCTGATGGTCTATTACAGCAGATTGCCTTATATATAGCATCACTGGAAAAATTATATATGTCTCTAAAAACAGTTTTATAAAATCAAAGTTCCCACTGTTTATAGCACTGTACCTTTAAATCCCACTCTGCCCACATTAAAAAAAAAAATCACTCTCAAGGACAAGAATTATTATGCTTACCTTTTTGATTGGCTTCTCTTATATTAAAAGAAATAGCAGAGAATCTCAAAAATTTTAAGAAATCAAATTTAAATATGAAGTTTAAAAAATCAAATAAAAACATAAATATGGAAATAGTTTATTTTAGTTAAAAGTAAAATATGTCTTCAAGCATTTGTATAAAATCATAAATTTTATCCTTTGGAAAGATTAGAATAAATATTCCATCCATTCTAACAATTAACAGTTTTCTCTCTTGGATAAATTGCAAACTAGATATGTCATATTTACTTGCTGGGATTTAGATCAGGTGGGATCAAGTTTCCAAATCACACAACTGGAGATTAGTAGCAAACTTTTCAAAGTTGCCCCAAATTGAAGCTAGTTGTTTCCTATGAGTTTTAATTTCACCTCAATGCCCTCAGAGAGCATTTTGATGATGGTTCCATATCCTGGAAGATCTCATTTATTTTCTAATAATAAATAAAAGCTTCATTATTTGGAACTGCCAATCTAATACTCTAAATACATTTTTTAAATGTTATCAAGGGCCCTACTAATATGTCAATCATTAGAAAGCTCAATTTATTTGATACACTTTGCTCAAAATTTACATAAATGTTTAAATTAATAAAGTTGGCATTATACTTCTTGATAAATATTAAGTTTTCAGAATTAGTGATAAATACTGGTTTACCAGCAGATTTAACATATGTGAAGAAAATACTGATATTAATAGAAATCATTTAAGTTTAACACATTGTGTCAAAACATATTACCTAATGAGTGCTTAAAATTATTTTTCAGGCAAAGAGGGAGTGCCATATTAAGTAAACTCCCTTGGAATAAATCAAATAATTCATTTTCCAACTACAGGTCACAATTAATGTTGTACTTTCTATATAATGACATCTGAATGGAAAATGAAGAACTCTGTTAATTTACCAAAGAGCATACTTAAAAGTTCCAAATAAAGAATCTCATCAGTATTTTCACTGAATTCATTAGCTGTCAGTTTGGAACCCTTCCTATAATAAAGTAAATACAGCCATATAGACATAAACAAATCAAAATCATATTCAATGTCTTGGAAATAGAAAGACAAGTTTCAACACTGAACTGTAATCGTGACCTAAATTGCCTTCAACACACTAACACGCCTTTAAAATTACTTGACCATACTATAAATATGAAATTAAAAAGTCATGGGCTAGTTTATATAGAAATTACAACCATTAAATTGGGGGTACTTGGAACATTAGCAAACCTGGAGGAAATCACATTATGCCAATGAGACAAAGGCATTAAGATAAAATGAAAACAAAATGCAGTTTTCATTTTGATGTATTAATATTAACTTGATTTTGTCAGTATAGAGTGTATTCCAAATAAAACAGAATAAAGAGGGCCTATTTTTTTTCAGGGATTACACATTGCATTTAACTGCCATTTTTTTCTCTGTCTCCTTAATATAGAACAGTCCCCTCATGATGAGGAATTTTAACAACCCTTTCTTTTCAATGGATAGATTACAGTCCTTTGTTTAATCACTTTTATATTTTTGTAGGGAGCAAAAAGCCACATAGTCAGAATTGGTGGATTCTGTACCATTTCTCAAGAGTAGGAGTAAGAGGGCCTATTTTTTTTTCTTATAAAATAGCACAGTAAAATATTCTTGGTCTTTGTGAAAATTTTAAGTGTGAAAAAATTACTTTATAAATGATGTGTGTTTCAAGCACCTATGAAATACCAAAAGCGCATGAATACTAAAATTTAAAGATAGCCACATTTTCTTTTTTTTTTAACATCTTTCTTGGCGTATTATTGGTTTACAATGGTGTGTTAGTTTCTGCTTTATAACACAGTGAATCAGTTATACATATACATATGTCCCCATATCTCTTCCCTCTTGTGTCTCCCTCCCTCCCACCCTCCCTATCCCAGCCCTCTAGGTGGTCGCAAACCACCGAGCTGATCTCCCTGTGCTATGCGGTTGTTTCCCGCTAGCTATCTATTTTATGTTTGGTAGTGTATATATGTCCATGCCACTCTCTCACTTTGCACTACATATAACTCAATTTCGTTTCTTTTTATGGCTGAGTAATATTCCATTGTATATATGTGCCACATCTTCTTTATCCATTCATCTGTTGATGGACACTTCGGTTGCTTCCATGTCCTGGCTATTGTAAATAGAGCTGCAATGAATATTTTGGTACATGACTCTTTTTGAATTATGGTTTTCTCAGGGTATATGCCCAGTAGTGGGATTGTTGTGTCGTATAGTAGTTCTATTTTTAGTTTTTTTAAGGAACCTCCATACTGTTCTCCATAGTGGCTGTCAGAATGGCCATCATCAAAAAAATCTAGAAACAATAAATCCTGGAGAGGGTGTGGAGAAAAGGGAACCCTCTTGCACTGTTGGTGGGAATGTAAATTGATAGCCACATTTTCTGAACCAATTTGTGAATTAACAAGAATCATCAAACACTGGCCCCTCCCAAAGATCAAAATATCAAGATGTCTTTTTTTTTTTTTGCACTGATAGAAAATCTTTGGGATTTTTTTCATGATGACTAAGATAATAAGTTTCTTAGAAAAAGCTGTTTCTTTTTACAAAGTTTGAAACATCTTTAGATGTTTTCACTTTTTGGCTAGTTAAGATGAAGTGAATGTTGGCTGTAGGAAGAAAAGTGATGATTGAATTTTTAAAGGGTTGTAGCTTGAAAATATTTAAAGAAAAAAAAAGATTTTACTTGCTTCTACCTTACAATAGCAAGCAGCAAAGCTTGGCAAGAGGTTTGGGGCTCCACGTTGTGATAGTGGGGCAGACATAGAACTATTCATAGACTCATTTATCGTAACACTTGGAATTATTATTATTATTTTTCTAAAAAAACATTTAAAAGTTGCAGAATATCTATTTTCTATTTGGATTAGTAATAGGTAAATATAAAAATTTATTATAGAATCAGAATTAATGAACTATAAACAATTGACAAAAGTATCTTCAAAAACATTTGAAAAGGGACAAATTTTACTAATCATTTTTTGAAATTTTTCCAACATCTAAAATTTCCTTACTCTCATTTGCTGAGTTTAAACCTGCATTTTCCTTATATCATCATTAGTTATACTTGATAATGTCATAGACATTTATCAAGTGGCACTAAAAATAGTAAGTTCAGACTAAAATAATTTCCAGATCCTAATTTTGGAGTCCCAACATGCCAACCAGTAAAATGGCAAGGAAACGTCAATTTATTTAGGATCCTTGATTCTATAATATCTACCAGAGTTAAAACTAAAGTAAGTCAACTGGAGTGTAGATGATACTCAGTTGTGTAGAGTCAATTAGGCTAGATCTCAATGACTTTAATTCAAAAAGCATTTCAGAAAAGAGAAAATTTCAGGCCCGAGCTGGAATCAGTTATTCATTTCAGTCTAACTACTTGCTTTGCAGGATAACGGTGACTTGTATTTTACATACATTATTATGTATTTATATTTGTACTTTAATATACATTATTAGTAGAACATCATTGCATAAATGAACCTTTAAATATTATCTTCATTAGGATTTATCATATTATATTTCATAGTCTCCATAACTACTCACATATACTTTTAGATTGAACTTGAACTTCAAGGCTAGGGAACGCAAAACAGAGAAACTAGAGAGCAAATACATTAAAATGAGATCAGTACTAAAATAGGAAGTGTTTTTCCATCCCAGGGGTCCATAATCCTGGCTGTACATTAAACTCCTCAAAAGAGTTTTTAAAAATACTGCTGCCCAGGCTCAGAGACCAACTGAAGAAAACTCTCCAGAGATGAGTCCAAAACATTGGTAATTTTAATTTCTTAAGATTATACAGAAGATCTTAACTGACTTAGGTATTCACTTGATTATCACAGTGGCTAGCAGAGTGCACTCTAGTGTCAGACTACCTGGGTTTGAATCCTACATTCACCTCAGTATGCATATGACCTAGTTCAAGTTACTTGCTCAGGTTTTTCATCTGTAAAATTGGTATATTACTACCTATTACTACTCTATGAAAGTACCTGCTTCATAGAGTAGCTGTAAGTGAATATACGGAAAGAACTTAGGATAGCACCAAGCATATAGTATGGGTTCAAGAGATAAAATAATTATTGTGGTTTTATATTGATAATTATTATCATCAAAGTAGACATTTTCAATTCTTTAGTGGTATCCTACACACAATGTTACTTTACTTATTAGAAGCTGGGATATACCCACATATATAAAATGAAACATCTATCACAAAAGGAAACAGTTTACTACAGAGTAAACTAATTCAGTGAGTGGCTCTGCTACTGTTAAGATACTTTAGTCTTTAACAGTAGAATTTGAACCATGTGCTTGCAGAGTTTTAATTTCTCCATTTGTAAAATCTTTATAAAGTAGAGATAACTTTAAAGTCACTTCTAGTTCTAGTTCCATGGATGTATTTTAAAAGATGATAAAAACTAGGAAAGATTTGGTATACTAGATTCCATTAGAAGCAATGCTCATGACATTTCTGAAACTGTTATACTTTGAAGCCAAATATCTAAATAGCCAGTGTTTACAATGCAGATGTAATGACAGGTATGTTAATTAGTTTGTGATGATTACTTCACAATATGTATGTATATAAAACACAAACTGTAATACCTTAAGTATATACAATTTTTTGTCAGTTATACCTTAATAAAGAGAAAAAAAGAAAAAAATAACATCACATTTGCTTGACTGGTCAAATCAATTAAAAAACCATAACATTACAATTTGAACAGAACTTTTAGTTTAAATTTTGTTTTTTTGCCCCAAACAAGATTTGATAGACCAAGTAGAGTAGCGGACCAAAAATAAGATGAGACATAATTAAAATACCCTGTTTTTAACCTACTTTCATTAATTAAAATAATTATATATAATATTTGATAAATAAAAACAATATATGAAATAAAACTGATATATTGAGCTCAATAATAGAACACACAGTCTTGAATCCACTGTCTTATTTCAGTATAGAACTCTGTCAATATCTTTGTGTCTCCCCGTATATTTCGTGCCATCATCCTCTTTTCTGAGAGCTCACTGCTAACCTGAATTTTGTGTATCTTTCCCTTGCTTAAAAAATTGGTTTCGCCATATATGTATGTATCCCTAAATGATATGTTGTTTTGTATTTATTGTTTTTGAACCTTATTAAAATGGCATTTTACTGTTAAAAAAAAGATTTAAAAGAATTTGTGGTAAAATGTGAACATTCTGTTCTCTAACTCTCCTGCTTTTCTGCATTGATAATAAATCATAAAGTCAGCTTAAAGAAGCCAGCTGAGTGATACTGCTTGACAGTCCTTTCTGGCCAGTAGAAAAACTTTAAAAACTGATATTCTTGTGTATTATTCTTTGGTCATAAATAAAATGGTAGCCATTAAAATAATTTATCTTTCATTAAGAAAAATTACCAAAGGAATTTTTCAGTATCATGTCTCTAGTTCATTACTTTTTAAATTCTAAAGTAAGTATGACATAAAACTTCAGCACAAGTCTGGTATTTTTAAATCATATAATAGTAGTTCCTATTAAATTTTAAAACTATAATAATAGAATCAAGTTAGCATGGAAGGAGATGGAATTTCTTTCTTTTCATACATAACTGGAAGAAAGGAGCAATTAGATTTTAAAATACTCCTCTGAACACAGAGAAGGATCAACATTTTCGAAAGTACAGATAGTTCCAAATAGTAGAAGAAAAACCAAGACAAATACCTTATGTTAAAAAATAGATGTCTAGGGCTTCCCTGGTGGCGCAGTGGTTGCGCGTCCGCCTGCCGATGCAGGGGAACCGGGTTCGCGCCCCGGTCTGGGAGGATCCCACATGCCGCGGAGCGGCTGGGCCCGTGAGCCATGGCCGCTGAGCCTGCGCGTCCGGAGCCTGTGCTCCGCAACAGGAGAGGCCACAACAGAGGAAGGCCCGCATACCACCAAAAAAAAAATAGATGTCTATCTCCCAGCAAGGTTTTAAGTTTATAAAGTTGTAGAAAACTGCTATTAATCTATACTGAATAATGTCTGACACAACACCATGTATATTTTGATGGATTTAATCATGACATTTTAAAATACCTTCTATTATCTCTCAACAAGTTAGCTTTGAAAATTTTTGTTTGAACTGGAGAAATTAATTTATTTGATCCTTGCAAATTTCTGCTAGCTAGTAAAACCAAAAGGGCAGAAGAGATCAACTAATTTCCCCTGCTAGGATATAACAGTGAAATCCCACTGATTGGTTATCCAGAAAAACACAGCAGTTTTTCATCAGGGTAGCTGAGAGATTGAACAAGGATTATAGCAAGAGCGTATTGTTTCCATAGGAATGAGAAGTTATGCTGAAATCAGGAACCAATCAACAACAGCAATTTAACAAACTGAAATCACTTCAATTTGGCCAGTCTTACTGAAAAACAATTTGAGTCTCGAACATGAGAAGCACGAGGTGGTTAGCCAGAGAGGAGCTCCGTGGGGATAACATTTTTGAAAATTTGCAGCCTGAGGTTTTAAATGTGCAACATATTTAAGGAAAATGATTGAAGAAAACATCCCAATGCTCTGAAAATAAAGCTACTACCACAGGAAGAAATATAGTTAAGAGTTCTCATCAGTTCTAGGATGCTTTAGTTTTGGGACAGGTAATTAAACAGAAATTTCATCTCTCTCATGAACTCCCTCACTTGATCAACAGAAGAAAGGCTCAGTTTTATTCATGTGGCAATAACGCAGAATGAGCAACTCACTGGTGTTCCCTCACATTCTACCAGGAGCACAAACACGGATTTTTTTCCCCTAACTTGAAGATTTTCTGTTTCTCTGCTTCCTTTTCAGATTTCTTCTTTTAAATTATCTTTTAAAGACCTAACGAACTTTGAAATATAAATACAAAATATGCTTGTATTTAAAAAAAAAACAACGGCAAATATGGCCAAACTATATAAAACTTAAGGCTGACAGAGCAAAGTTGTTTGTTTGTTTGTATGTTTTTTAACCTGTAGCCAAGCAAAAATGCCTCGACCCATGTGAGGGCAGGCCAGGATGCAAACAAAGATCTGCCAAAGGAGTAGGCAGAAATGGAAACTGAGATCCAGGCAAGACTGAGCCAGCATTTCTAGGGCAGAGCCTACAAATGTCACCGGAGGGAACAGTACTATGGTGACTATGGTGGCCAGAGTTGATTATGGAAGACCAGCAATTGGATCAATGATGAGGACTATGCTGCTAAGAGTAAAAGAAAAAATAAGGTCAAGAATAAAATTAAGGCCTGTAAGAACAGTCCTTCTGAGTCTTTTTGATGACCAGGTGAAAGCTCTCTCTGGGAACATGCATAAAGGCACACGGCAATCTGTATGCAATTACAGGGAGAACCCAGGTGCCCTGAAGTGCAACTACAGACCTCCCACACATTCTGCCCAGGTTAAGAGACCCTATTATGGACTCAAAATATGAAATTACCCAAGCACTTCATTCCTTATGATGATAGTGCTTCAAAGTAAGGTGGCTTACAATTTTATAGAAATAAAACAGGTATAGATTATAATAAAGAAATCAACTTAATTGCAGGGACATATACTATATGGAAGCTCTGAAATGAATGGACATATTATCAAAGAACACATTAACTTGGTATAAGATGACTACCTTGTTCCACTAAATGTGACAGCAAATATCAGGAGATATATGTTGACAGTTTAACATAGCACTGTAAGTACAAAACTAAGGATATTTTAGGGGAGACCTTCCTGCACAGTGAGATAATCACTTCATAGACATTGATTAGATTGCTTGTAAGAAACTAAGAGATTTTGTTTGAGTGTTTTTAAAGCATTCTTAAGTTGTTGAATCTCATTTCATACACTTCATACCCCAGAATAACCTCTTCAAGAACAATGACCCAGGAAAGAAAATTCCTCTATCATCTCTGTAACTTAGTCACAGGCAGCTCTTTCTGAGACTGTCATTGAAAGTACCACACTGGGTGAGCTCAGTGACTGGTTGGGTGACAGGGATTCCTGTGAGGTCCCCACTAGGCCTGAGGGGCTGCACAGCCTCAGTAACTTAAATTAAATCATACAGATATTAATTCAGTACTAGGAAAAGCAACCGGCATTTAGGGAAGATGGATATTTTTAATCTTAGATGTCAGAAAACATTCCAGACTGGTTTTGCATTATTATATTGATGCATTTAACATTTTCTTATTGTTTCAAATGAAAGTTGACATTTAAACAGAATTTACCAAAAAATAAATAACATATATTAATAAATATCATGAGTTGCAAAAATGTGCTTGCCCTAGCTAATATGAAGTTCATTTTGGACTTCTAAAATATATATGTGTATATGTGTGTGTGTCTGTCTGTCTGTCTGTGTGTGTGTGTGTATATATATATATATATATAGTATTGTTTATAAATGTTGAACCAACACAAAAAGACAAACAGGGTGATATAGGACATGGAAATGTTCTATTAATTCTGATACTCTATTTTCTTGGCTAGAATTATGTAACTAATAAGTGTATTATTGAAATTCCTGCCTGAGAAAGCTTTGTTTAGGACAGAACCACCACTGTGACTCAATGCGTTGATTGAACAAAAGCTCATCTGAGTTCTGTACCCTTATGTGTTCTACACTGGCGGTACACAGAATAGAACCAAATAATTTAATTTCAGTGGACTTCAGATTCTAGAGAATCATTGATCACTCCCTTATAATAGTCCAAGTTAGATGTTTTGTGATATAAAACATGTCTATTTCTTTGTAGCATTGGCTTGGAGAATCAGAATGACTAGTACCAGAGTAAGCTTTAATAAAACATAATTACATTTGAACCTTAATAAATGATATTGCTTATGAAGAGTACTACTGTACTTCACAAGACAGATGGCAAATAAGTGAAACTTCTTATCGCAAGAAGAATTATCTCAGAAGCTTTAGTTGAGTTTATAAAAGGTTCAAGAAAGCTCAGGGTATAGGAAACAATGGTTGACCAAATGTAAAAAAAAATTAATGAAGTGAAATTCAAGCTACAGTCAGCTTTGAAATTAGATTGGTTTCGTTCTGGCTGTCTGTGCCACTTTCTGAAGAGCCTGAGAAAAATCTCTTAAGTAATTATAGCCCAGTTTTCTCATCAGCAAAATAGATATTATATACATATAGATTCATGTGCAAATTAAATGGAATAAATCTTGGCAAGAGCCAAGCAACACCTGGCACACAATAGGGATTCAATAAAAGATAACTGTAAGAATGAAGGTGACAGAGGCAATTTTAAGCGTAGCAGCAGTATACCAAGTTAGTCCTTGATTTGCACAATTCCAGTATGCATGAATTTTAGTTACCACTGTTTATAAATAACACAGTCCTCACAATAACATGGTTTAAATTTTCATTATCATGGTGTGCTAACTGTAATTGCATAAAGTACAAACTTTGCTGCTAGATCTTTGGTCCAAAAAGCACTGCTTAAGTAACAGATATGCATCATAATTATTGACCAATTACATCACTTCTTTCAGATCACTTTGGTGGTTGGTCATTGCACATATGGATTCAGTTCATGCACAGACAGCTAAGCATATTGTTTCATTGCCTCTTTGTCTCCTAGTGATACATATACTTAAAACTATGCAAAAATGAATAATCAAAAGAGAGAGTTGCTGAACAAAGATGAAAATGAAGCAAAGAAACAAAAATTTACCAAAAGTAAAATATAAATTAAAAGTAATGGAGTTACTAATCTTGGGAATGTTGACATTACTGCAATTAGAGAGACTCCAGATATGAAGCTAGAGGAACTTAGTGAAGGTAAACTTATCAACTTAAATGAGGAAAGTGGTTGTGACACAAAAAAGAAAGAAAGAAAGAAAGAAAGAAGGAAGGAAAGAAGAAAAAGAAAATTTCCCAGAGGAGGTGACAGTAGCCAAAAACAAAAACAAAAAGCAAAAACAAAAAAAAAAAAAACAAAAAACAACCTCCACATTAAAGGAATTCATGGGCATATTTCACAGTATTCAAGCACAAAAGATAAAATATTGGAAGTTGAATCAAACTATGAAAGGAATATGACAATTTGTCAAGGCATAGAAGGGATGCAGGTTCCATATTGTAAGTTATTCAACAAGAAGAAAAAGGCAAGAACTGTCCAAACTACTCCTCATACATTTTTTAACACATACTTTGTCAATGTTTCTAATGTTTTAGAATACAGTGTAGTAAGTAAATATTAGTTTCACTACTTTTTTCATTCCCTATAAATTTATAACAGATTGTAAGAAAGTCTTTAATGTTGTAAGAAAAATAATTAAGGATCGCAGAAAAATCATAATTTTTCCTGTTGCTTATTAAGATTGCTTTGCATGGTTTCACCATATACATTCAGTTTTATAGTTCTGGGCTACAGTGGAAAGCGAGGACTATCTGTATCCACTTTGAAGGGAGACTACCGGGTGTGCCTCCTCTGCACCTTTCACCTAAATTCCCTTAGTAATGTAATGTAGAGCCTTAATTCCTGGGTTTGAAGTTGTCCACTTTCCCTTAGGCTGTATTTGAATGGACTGGGGCGGAGGGCAAAGAGCAGAGGGCATAAAGTTCAGGAACTAGGCTTTGTGACCATGAGAGGGGTGGGATAGGGAGGGTGGGAGGGGGGGAGACACAAGAGGGAAGAGATATGGGAACATATGTATATGTATAACTGATTCACTTTGTTGTAAAGGAGAAACTAACACACTATTGTAAAACAGTTATACTCCAATAAAGATGTTAAAAAAAAAAAAAAAAAAGAACTAAGAATTGCCCAAGAACTTACTTAAGAGACAAGTAGTCTCATTTCAAGGTGTGTATCCACATTCTTCTCTCTCACTTTCCTAAATATGCAGCTCTTGGTAACTAAAAATCATGTAATAAGAAAAGAATAGGCACATTATAATTTGTACTATTGTCCTTTAAAAATTAGGAGCAATGATAGAAAAAAAAAGATATATTGAATCTACATAAATCTCCATGCCTGTGCAAAATCATCCTCTTCAATATACTTTGTAATACTTCATCTAGGCGAGTTTTAAATGCCTCCAGGAGTTGTATTGGAAATATTGTACAGAATAACTCTATTCTCTAAACTTGCTAACCATAATGAGTTGTAATAAGGGTGGAGTGGCAGCCAGAATAATATTTCCATTAAATTTTTGTCAATTTAAGTAAATCATATGGTGATATTTTCTTTTGTGTAGATATTTTAATCATTTTATTTACTGGTATTGCATATGTTACAGAAAATTCAGGGGGAAAAAATGAATCTATTTTCTAGTCCTAAATGGCAGCCAGCTGGATATGTAATTACTCTAAATGACATTCACACTAAATTACAGGCAGGTAAAAATTTTGTTGAACAGTCTCAGAATAAATGGACCAATAAAAGGCTATTAAGGAAAAAAGCTACTGTATTAAATCAACCTATTGTGGAACAGCTCCATTTCAAGAGGTGTACTGAATTTTAAGAAAACCTTGAGGGGAGACATAGATTAACGTTATTCTCTTCTCAGATACTAAATGTAAGGGAGGTTTCAGCTCATACTTTCTTTGAATTGATTGAAGACAGAGTGCTTTTTTAAAGCCACTTTTAATTTCACTTCATTTCTCAGGACAAAGCTTTTCTGAGAGGGAATAAAGTCCCAGGGAAAGCAGGGTACTGTGTGATGGGATCACTGGGCAGCAGAAGAGCCGCGTTTTTCTGCATGAAGGAGAGATCAGTCAACATGATTCTGTGTATTTCTGCAGGCACATCCATGCTGTTCTATTACTGTTTTATCCATCTATTTAGGTAATGGACATTTCTGTCTCTTCCTCTGCCTCTTGTCATCCTCCCCTCCTCTCCCTCCCCCTCCCCCTCCTCTCCTTCTTCTTCTTCCAGTGTTTCCCGTTCCTCCTCTTGCTCCTCCTTTTCCTTTTCTTGCTGTTTTTGTCCGCCTCTTTCTGATTCTGCTTAGTGGTAATATATTTATCACACACTGTGAAATAATTTACCTTTTTGAGGCTCCATGTTTTCATCAGCAATATGGTATAACAGTTATTTTGGAGATTATTGAGATAACATGTCTTAAAAGATAAGCTGAGCCCCATTAAACATTTTTAAGAGTTTTTTTGAGCAAAAATCAATTCGAATCAGGCAGCACCACACTGGCAGTGGTTAGGAGCATTCCACCAACTGTGGCTCAGGAAAGACTTTATAGGACAAAGGCAGAAGCAAAGCAAGGAAATTATTGATTGGCTGCACCTTAAAGCCTAGTTGACCGTTTGTGATTGATTGTCCTTAGGTTTCAATTTTTAAATTTGAGGCAGCTACAGGCTTAGATTTCAGTTTGCTTAAGTAGCCCAGCATGGCATTAGAGGCACCTCAGTCTAACTGCCTCCTTGTGTAATTAATTTAACGCATGTGTGAAAGTACATACCATAGTATTTGACATACAATTAGCTCTTGAAAAATAACAGTTGATTATATTCACATATATCTAAATAGATAGATGAACCTGAAAACGTATAAAGTTTGAAAATGTGAATTTTTGAGGGTTTGGAACACAAGAGTTTTCTCTGAATCTGAGAAACAAGTTTTGCACAATGTTCTCAGTAACAATAGTCGCTTTACTAGGAGCTTTTTAATTATATAGCAAATCTTTTTTTAGTACTTGTCATGTTTAACTCAATCCTAATCATAACTTTATGAGGTATCTTTAGTATTACCATTTCCATTTTACAAATAAGAACATCGAGACACAAAGATATTAAGAATGCACCAAAGTTACACAGGTATTAAGTGGCAAGTGAAGGTGTGAACCCAGGAAGTCTGTTCCTCATTCTGTCCTTGAGCCTGTCTTCTATGCTTCGGTAAAATTCTAGCTTAAGACTGTAAGAGAAATATACCCAAAGAAACAATTGCCTTAAAGAAATCAGGATGATAATGGTAGGCATAATAGATGATGAATGTTTAAAGTTTAAAAAAAAGAAAAGTTGACAGTAAAGCATCCAAAAATAGAGATATTTTTCTCTAATTCAGAATGAGAATAGCCAGTGTGGCTGATCAAAAAATATAGCAAATCTAATATTTGCAAGAGCCAGTGTGTAGCATTTCAACTGTCACAGTCTCTGCCCTTCATCCCCCTTCTATTTATTTTTCTTTATCTTGACTTATTACTTTTCCATTTGCATTTCTCTGTAATGAGTATAAACGTTCATTTTCAATACACTTGTTAACCATCCAATTTTTCTCTTCCTTGACTTGCTTATTTACGTTCATTATTCATTTTCCCATTTGGGTTTTTTTGTATTTTTCTTTTGGACACAAAGGAGTTTCTCTTTATTGAAGTCTATATTTATAAACATATATACAAACAATAACTGTGTACAGTGTATCAATCAATGTACGTACAGAGAAATGTGTTAAACCTACCACAGTTACATATATTATCAGAGCTGAAAGACAACTGATAACTAAATACCATCTCTATTTTGGCATTGAGAACCTAATATCAGAGATGAAGTGATATTCATAAGGCTGCAAAGTACCACCAGGTGATGGTAGAATCAGGACTGGACTCCAGGTACCCTAACTCCAAATTCAGTACTTATTTCCAGTAATTCATCCTTTTCCCCAAAGATGCAGTTATTCAGGCTTATCTGACTGTGTATACGTGTATGTGTATGAGACCTTTGCCCTAAAGTTAATAGCATTAGTTTAAAAAGAAAGTGTTATTTTAAAATATAATTATCCCTCTAAATATCAATGAACATATTTGATTTGGCTGCTAATGAAACAAGATGACAAAAGGGTTGTTCTGCCTTTTTCTTATCAAAGTCTTGGAAAATGGATAGCTTTATTAAAGAAAGAAAAAGCGTAAGTCATCCAGGGTCAACTGAAGTGCAGAAAAAATAGCACAGAGAATATTGGTTCTTATATATTTGAAAAGTACCTTTAAAATCCTATTTTCAAAGGAATAGTATAGGTAATTGGATGTTATCTCATTAATAAGAAAATGAATCAGTGGGCCAACTTCACAATGAAACTGGAATGTACATTACTGAAACTCCAGATCCTTTATAATTAAAAGTCCAAAGCATTATAATTTTATCTTTAGTTCTTTTAAAAGTAAAAGCTGGGACATATTGACAAGAACTTCTCAGCCAATCCAATAATACATAAACTCAAGTTTTGCATATTGCATATGGAACTTGCATGTCTCTCAAAGTGATTTTTGAATGTTATAGAAAGTTATGATATACCAAATACATTCCTCTGAAGATCAGAATTTTATTTAGAATTTTAGGAAATCTATTACTTCCTTTATGTGAATCTCAAAGAAAAGTATTATTATTTTGTTTAAGTAAAAACTTTTCTTTTTATGCCATAATGAGATGTACAGTAATGGGAGTTGTTGTGATTGTACCTTAAGTTGGTACCTTTTTAGTGATAATGCTTTATTCATCAGTAATTGGCCATGGAAGAGTACGTATCAACCTCCTTGTTTAGTTATTCGAAGCTAGAATCAGGCTGTCAGACCTCTACGCCCTTTCTATTATCTGCTATTCCAGTTAATTCCTATCAAAAGTCATCCAATGAGGGCTTTGATCAATACATTGTATGAAAAAAAGTCAGCTCCTTCACTCTCACATAACAAGCATTTGTTCATACTCAAAACTGCTTATCTAAGAAAGGTCCTAAAGGGAAATTTTATAATTGTATCCATCATATTTATAATGTTGAGCCACTATTTAAATCACTGATCTTTAGTGTCTTAGAAGTGCTAATATGATGATCCTCTTTCTGCACGTTCAATACCGTGCCTGCAAATCTTAGTTTAAACTGGAGATATGTGAAATTCTGTAATTTACTTGCAGAGTAATTTACAGTTTTATCTGACTGCAACCATTCAATTACACTACATACCAGGAACTCTATTAATTTAGAGATAGAGTTCCTTTTGTTATTCTTTTATTATCAAATATATAAGTCAGAGTATATGGAGGCTTCACCAGGAAGAAAGCAGCCTTCATGATAGGCTGATGGAAAAATCTTGGGGCATGATGAGCTTGGACTAGAGGATCTGTGGTTTATTTTAGCTGTGAAACCAAGCCAGCATATAAAGTTCCAACATCCAGGAGAATTTACACACTTTAACTCTGGATACCATTGATCTTTAAGCTCTGACCACTTTCTTTACCCTGGTGGGTAAAGTATTGTAGCCCAGAGTTTTTGAATAGGAGTAATAATAATAGTTTGATTAATTAGTAGCACCATACATCCCACTGCATTACCTGAGCTGAAACAGAGCATAAGCCAGTGACTAGAAGAAAATATCAAGGTCCTTGATGAGAAGAAAGAATAGGTATTATATCAGAGATCCAACTAAATAGACAGTTTATACAAGTGAACACAAGTGTCCTTAGGAGGATACCAAATCAATTGGACGTCCATATTGAGATTTAATCAAGAGTAACAATAGCTTGGAGGGCATGAGAATTCTTAAGAACGTATCTCAAGGTTTTACTAATGGAGAGTATTTGCAAATTATAAGTAAACCTTCTTCTATAAAGAAGGTCAAAAGGGGGGAAAACATGAAAATAATAACATTTATTAAATACTCATTGCAGTGGAAGGACTGTAAATGAAGTGCTTCCCTTGGCTGTTTCAAGGAACTTCAACTTCAACATGACATTAAGTTAATTCATAAACACTTTCTTCCATAACCAAAATTATTTATTTTCTAACGTTCACTAGATGTAACCACAATTCACCTAGTCTCACAAGCCAGAAATCTAGGAGCTATCCATGACACCTCCAACTCACCCCAAAATCCCATCCAAATTCTGATTCTCCTTCTCAACTATCTGTCCTTCGCCTCTGTCTCCATTGTCATCACCTTGCCCAAGTTACCAACATCTCTCTTTTAAAATCTACTTCACTACATTACAGCCAGGTTGATCATTTTAAGATGCAAATCAGATTATTACACTCCTCTGCTTAAAACCAGTCAACAGCTACCTAAGGTCATGAGAATAATGACTGGAGTCCGGGCAGGACTTCATTTCCATCCGACTGCCTCATATCCACTACAGTGTATTTCTGCCCCACCTCTGCTCTAGTTACATGAGTTTCTTTTAGTTTCTCTAAAACTTGTACATACACACACACACACACACACACACACACGCACGCACACACACAATGTTTGTCTTAGAATTACATATGATAATAAAAAATCTCTCTATTAATTGGGGATTAGAGGAACAGGAAAATTATGTAATAGTCACTCAATGGGATTATATAACCGAAGAAATTATTATTTGCTTCAAGCGTGAAGAAAAGTAACCAGGGTGGTGGTTAAATAAATTACGATATATCCAAAATGAATACTTATGTGGCAATTAAAAATAATGCTGTAGGGCTTCCCTGGTGGCGCAGTGGTTAAGAATCCACCTGCCAATGCAGGGGACACGGGTCCGAGCCCTGGTCTGGGAAGATCCCACATGCCGCGGATCAACCAAGCCCGTGCGCCACAACTACTGAGCCTGTGCTCTAGAGCCCGCGTGCCACAACTACTGAAGCTCTCGTGCCTAGAGTCCATGCTCCACAATAAGAGAAGCCACCGCAATGAGAAGCCCGTGCACCACAACGAAGAGTAGCCCCCGCTCGCGGCAACTAGAGAAAGCCCACGTGCAGCCAACGGAGAACCAAAGCAGACAAAAATAAATAAATAAATATATAAATAATAATAATGCTGTATAACAAGGTCTCTCAATTTTTAACTTGTATGTGATCACTCAAGCATCCTACTAAAGTGCAGATTCTGACTCAGTAGGACTGGGGAGGTGCCTGAGATACTCTGTTTCTAACAAGTAACCAGCTGATGCCCATGCTGTTGGTCCACGGACCACACTTTTAGTAGCAGGGCTATAGAATTATGTGTAATATGTGGAAATAAGTTCATTAATGTATTATTTAGTAAAAAAAAATTCAGATTATAATTCAATATATATTTTAAGATCTCATTTTTGCCAAAATATAGATTAATAGACAGTGACACATGGTAAAGGTTGAGTGTTTGCTTACCTCTATATTGGGTAAAGCAATTATGAGTAACTTTTAAATTTTTATTTTTTATTTGAGTTTTTGTTTAAAACAAAAATAGAGAATTTTATAAAAAGTATATGCACAGGTCTGGGTGCCATGCTTGAATTAAAACCAAAGACAAATGAACTGCAGAAAATTTTCAACAAGGGCTATTTGGAGGGTTTTTAATTTTTCTGTTTTTATTATTTATCATATTTTCTGTAGTGAGTATTAATAATATAACGGAAATATTTATTAAACTTATTTTTAGTAATTACTAAACAGAAGCCCCACAGGGAATAAGACTCACTCATTTTGAGTAATTATGTAGACGAGCATATGGAATCATAACACCAATTTGTCGAGACTCTTAGCAGCATCCTTATAAGTGACAATTGTATAATGACCACAAATAATTATCAAGGTAAGAGACAGTGCCTTTTGGTAATTGCTGACCTCAAGGTAATCTACTTAAATTATTGAACCTGTCAAAATTATTTATGAAATAATTATTTTATGTTGAACTCTGGTAATTCTCCAGAAATATACAAAGAATAAAATATTATCCTTGAATAATATATAAATTCTAGTGAGGATTACCAAAAGAGTGGAAACATACTGCAATAAACAATATAATAGAAATATGCCCAAATATCTATGAGTGCCCCAACGAGAGAGGAGCTACCTCTGTGTAGAAGACAGGAGAGTCAGTCTCACATAGAAGGTGATATTCGTGTTGCGTTTTGAAAAATACGTGCAAGTTTTCCTGGTAGATAAAAGAGGAAAAGGAATTTCAGACAGAGAAAATAGTATATAACTAAGCTTAAAGGTATTTTGTATGGTGGGAGTTTAGATGGGTAGAAAAAGAGAGATACATATTAGGATTGGATTGAAAAGAAAAGGGGGGAAGAACACACTTCTAAATGTCATGCTATATAAATAGGACTTACTTACATGGTAGATCACTGCCTACAGGGGTACTAAAGATTTTTAAGCAAAGGAGTGACAGTCACAGATTTTTGTTTCATAGAAGGATAATACCACAAGTAATATTAAAGAAAAATTAGAAAAGGCAAAGAATGTGACTATTGTGGTTATTTCTATTTTTCTTTTCCACTAGAGAGGTCCTAAGAAATCATTAGCCATAGGTGGCCAAGATATAAATACAAGAACAAAGTATCATTTGATTAGACTCATCTGAAATTTGAGAATACTGCCATTGTATTGTTCTGAATTTATGTAGTTCTTAACTTTTTTCTGGAAACAAAATACTATTTTAAATGTTTGGTTCAAACAAAAGAATCAATTCAGTGCGAGTTCATTTTTTGAATACTCAGTATGGGCTCCAGCACTAACTAGTTGTTGAATCATTGTATAAAATAATTAACACTTAAGATCATGACAGACCTATATTATTTAGAATGGTTGGCAATAAGAGTTTTCAAATGTCTATGGGACTTAATGTATAAATTATACGAAGTCTATCTATATTTTCTTTTCTAGTTTATTGAGGTTTGGGGGTTTTGTTGTTTTGCTAATATCACCGCACATTTTTCTTGGTTAAGCATACTGAGTAGCAATTACAGGACACTATCTCACACTCTCTTTTGAGACATTGAAGGAGAAATATGTATGGTATAGATGCTGTATTTAAGAAATGAATGTCGTTGGTAATTCTTAAAAGAAACAAAAAGTACTTCCAAAAATACTTTTTTTGACAACGTATCAATCAATGTTAGTGCAAAACAACGAAGAGTTTTGTCTGACGGTGGCTAATCTAGACTGAACTTAGCTGGGTGGCTTTTCTTCAAGACGCAGGTCTGACTGGGCTTGGCTTCTTGCTGTTGGATGGACTCAGGTCTGCTCAAGCCTCCTTGAACAGCAGGCTAGCTGAGGTATGTTTTTCTCATGGCAATGGCAGAAGTAGAGATTAATAACAAGTTGTGATCCAGATAGGAAGTTGTGAAATTATCAAAATCTAAAATGTGAAGATCATTGCAAAACATGGGAAATGCATAAAATCTATTAAATTCTAAAATGATATAAATAATACTATTGTATCTATATAAAGATTATGCTTGTGTAACACTGTGTGTAAAAATTAAAATAGTTGAGTTACACATTTAAAATGATAAGATTTTATTATTTAAAACTATCTTTAAATAATTATTCTTATTTTTAAACTATAATTTTCATTGTTTTTTCTTTTATCCTCTGAAATTAAGATATACATTTTAAAAATTATGAATGGGTCAGAGGTGATAAATATTCTATGGTTGTTTTCAAGGCAAATTTAAGAATTTTAGAGAAGAAACATACATATTATATGTGCAGAACCAAAGACCCCCAATGTCAAATACACGTCAAAATCCAGGGTGACCACTGTAACATGAGGTAACAACACTATGCCAATCCTGATTATTTTTCACTTTCAGAAAACAAGGTTAACGAAAATATATAAATTATTCACTGTAAATATTAGATGTGCTATCTAATATGTTAACAAGTTTGAGAATTCATCAATGAAAAATATTTCCATTGCTTAGTAATAGGAAACATTTGATTGTGCCCAACTTAATGACTTAAAGAAGATTACACTGTTAAAATTACAGTCAGTCTTTATTCTGGGAAGCAGAGTATAAACTGAAACTGAGGCATACTGGAACTGTTTCCTTGCTTTGCATGTCTCAGTTACCAAGGACCTGTACAAAGTGAAGAAATGATTCCAGTAAGTAAGGGTTGCCATTAACACGGCATTGAGCAAAACGAAGACTGCCTATATGCAACTTACACCACTGCAATCTTATGTTGATACAATTTAATTTTACTCAAAAGAAATAGAAAATAGTCAAGTCTCTGAAATACTTTTTGGAAAAGGTGACTCACAAACTAGGAGCCCCTGATAAAATTTTGCTTTTAATATAATGAGACAAGTTTACAAAATCAATAATGTGTGCACATTTTTAATAATGTTTATTTTTGTCTGTTAAAATTTAATATAGTGTTTTAATATAAATATCAATAATTAAAACATGGAAAATCTTTTTTCATGGCAATATTCATTATTCAAACACATGGATCATTCTGTAAGATAATTCAGCCTGAGATGGTAACGGATCAGTAACAAATTGGCAGCAAGCAATGCCCTGGCTGGTACAGAGAGAGTTTTCAAATGTGTGGAACTGGATAAATTATGCAAACTCTACTACAGTAATGTGAGCATTTTCAAAAATAATAAAAAGAGCTAACAACTCATGTCTAATTAGTCAAGGAGGCAAGGGACCGCTTCAACATTCCTTGTACTTGGTCGCTGACAATACTGCACACTCCATTCACATTTACTCTAATGATAAAAATGTTGAAGATGCTTTCAAACAGAAAGTCCTTATCTGTTAGCACATTGGAGTTTCTAGAGATGTCTATAAATGTGGGAGTTTTCTATTAATAATGAAAATGTTTATCTCATGGAGAATATTTTCACATCATCCCATTTCCTTGTACTGAGGATAAAAATTGATTCAGTAGTTAGTGTTGGTTCTACTCCAGCAGCCAGTTTTGTCTCTGTAATGTGTGACACGTGAAGCACCAACAGGTTTTGCCCAGGAAACTTTCTGGAAGGGATGTTGCTTATCCATCAGCCTGATTGCCTAAAATACTGACTGGAGATTCATCTTGATCTGGTACTTTCCTCTTCTTAAAAAATAATTTATCAGATTCATTTATTTTAAATATTTTGTGGAGATGACAAGTAACTTAGCTGAGAAAAAAAGAAAAAAAACAAGCCAAGCACTTTGTAATGAACCACAGTGTAGTTCACTTAACTACAACATAAATGTTGGTGATGACAAATAATTGTTTTAGAGAACCACTCTCACCTACCACTTGGAAATACTAGAATGGAAATTCTGTCCCCTCTCTCTCTCACCTCAGACCTTCTCCTAAACAGAGACCTGATCGATCTGGTTGGTGAATTTTAAAAAAGGAAAAGGGGGCTTCCCTGGTGGCGCAGTGGTTGAGAGTCCGCCTGCCGGTGCAGGGGACACGGGT